>NW_020867510.1:0-42030 GCF_003369695.1 Bos indicus x Bos taurus | reverse complement strand
TCAGACTTTAATTTTTTTGGCTCCAAAATCACTGCAGATGTGACTGCAGCCATGAAAATTAAAAGACGCTTACTCCTTGGAAGGACAGTTAATGACCAACCTAGATAGCATATTCAAAAGCAGAGACATTACTTTGCCAACAAAGGTCTGGCTAGTCAAGGCTATCGTTTTTCCTGTGGTCATGTATGGATGTGAAAGTTGGACTGTGAAGAAGGCTGAGCACCAAAGAATTGATGCTTTTGAACTGTGGTGTTGGAGAAGACTCTTGAGAGTCCCTTGGACTGCAAGGAGATCCAACCAGTCCATTCTGAAGGAGATCAGCCCTGGGGATTTCTTTGGAAGGAATGATGCTAAAGCTGAAACTCCAGTACTTTGGCCACCTCATGGGAAGAGTTGACTCATTGGAAAAGACTCTGATGCTGGGAGGGATTGGGGGCAGAAGGAGAAGGGGACAACAGAGGATGAGATGGCTGGATGGCATCACTGACTTGATGGACGTGAGTCTGAGTGAAAAACTCGGAATTGGTGTTGGATAGGGAGGCCGGTGGTGTGCTGTGATTCACGGGTCGTAAAGAGTTTGGACACGACTGAGCGACTGAACTGAACTGAATGAGAAGTCAGTGGAAGTGACTGGGTGGGTTTTGAGAAAGCTATTCAAAGGAGTAAACTTAGCAAGGTCTCCTTTTCAGTTTCTCCCTATTCTCTTCTCTTTGTCCCTTGGACATGAATGATGGGTGGAGCTCTGCCTGGAGTCATTTTCTCGTGCATGAAGTGATCTTGAAGATTGATTCATGTACCAAGGATGCAGAGCAGATGACCAATTTTTCAGCTTCTGAGACCTTCTATAGTCCCCATACCAGCTTGACCTGCCTGAAGACAGTTTATCATGTAAGAGGAAAATAAGTCCCTATCTTATATGCGTGCCTGCATGCTCAATTGTGTTCTACTTTTTGCAACCCTATGGATTGTAGCCAGCCAAGCTCCTATGTCTATAGGATTTTCCAGAAAGAATACTGGGAGTATATTGCCATTCCCTCCTCCAGGGGATCTTCCTGACCCAGGGATTGAACACAAGTCTCCTGTGTCTCCTGCACTGGCAAGCAGACTCTTTACCACTGAGCCACCTGGGAATACATCTTACATAGGCCATTGCTGTTTTGAATCTCTTACCAGGGACTGGACAAAACTCTTCATTGGTATACTCTGAGCACTCTCATAATTCAATTTTTCCTCCACTAAATAGTTCTCAAGTCATCCATTTCATTTATTCACTCAAGCACTCTCTGATTGAAAATAACCCCATATTCTAGAATCAGATGAGATTTATGTAGGTATAAATGTGAGCATATGTGTGCTCAGTTGTGTCCACTCTTAGCGACCCTATGGACTTTAGCCCATCAGGCTTCTATGTCCATGGATTCTCCAGGCAAGAATACTGCAGTGGATTGCCATTTTTTCTCCTTCAGGGGATCTTCCTGACCCAGGGATCGAATTTGCATCTCCTGCATCTTCCGAATTGCAGGCGGATTCTTTACCACTGAACCAACTGGGAATACACCATGTGGATATAAAAGGGCATTGTAAATACCAAAGCATTAAACATACATTAGATTGTGTTGTTAAATATTTTATTTAATATTGTGATTTGTTGTTGCTCAATTAAGGAGATTCTAGTGTATAGCAATTTGGAGACTGCTGCACACTAATTCTAGTGTGTAGCAATTTGCTAGAGGGAAATTCCCATTGTTAAGTGATGGGAAACGCCCATTAAGTGGTGTGAAATTTAGTGCTATTTCATGTTGTAAAAAGAAGCAATTCAGTAGCTCGGTCGTGTCCAACTCTTTGTAACCCCATGAACTGCAGCACGCCAGGCTTCCCTGTCCATCACCAACTCCCAGAACTTGCTCAAACTCATGTCCGTCAATTCACTGATGCCATCCAACCATTTCATCTTCTGCCGTCCCCTTCTCTTCCTGCCTTTAATCTTTCCCAGCATCAGGGTCTTTTCCAATGAGTCAGTTCTTCCCATCAGGTGGCCAAAGTATCAGAGCTTCAGCTTCAGCATCAGTCCTTCCAATAAATATTCAGGACTGATTTCCTTTAGGATTACTGGTTTGATCTCCTTGCAGTCCAAGAGACTCTCAAGAATCTTCTCCAACACCACAGTTCACAAGCATCAATTCTTCAGTGCTCAGCTTTTTTTATGGTCCAGTTCTCACATCCATATATGACTACTGGAAAAACCATAGCTTTGACTAGATGGACTTCTGTTGGCAAAGTAATGTCTCTGCTTTTTAATATGCTGTCTAGGTTGGTCATAGCTTTGCTTCCAAGGAGCAAGCGTCTTTTAATTTCATGGCTGCAGTCACCATCTGGAGTGATTTTGGAGCCCAAGAAAATAAAGTCTGTCACTGTTTCCGTTGTTTCCCATCTATTTGCCATGAAGTGATGGGACCAGATGCCATGATTTTCATTTTTTGAATGTTCAGTTTTAAGCCAACTCTTTCACGCTCCTCTTTCACTTTCATCAAGAGGCTCTTAAGTTCCTCTTCGCTTTCTTCTATAAGAGTGGTGTCACCTGCATATCTGAGGTTATTGATATTTCTCCTGGAAATCTTGATTCCAGCTTGTGGTTCATCCAGCCCAGCATTTTGCATGATGTACTCTGCATGTAAGTTAAATATACAGCCTTGACATATTTCTTTTCCTATTTGGAACCAGTCTGTTGTTCCACGCCAGTTATAAGTGTTGCTTCTTGACCTGCATACAGATTTCTCAGGAGGCAGGTAAGGTAGTCTAGTATTCCCACCTCTTAAATAATTTTCCAGTTTGTTGCGATCCACACAGTCAAAGGATTTGGCATAGTCAATAAAACAGAAGTAGATGTTTTTCTGGAATTCTCTTGCTTTTTCTATGATCCAATGGATGTTGGCAATTTGATCTCTTACAGTCCATGGAATTCTCCAGGCCAGAATACTGGAGCGGGTAGCCTTTCCTTCTCCAGGGGATTTTCCCAACCCAGGAATCAAACCCAGGACTCCTGCATTGCAGGCAGATTCTTTACCAACTGAGCCACCAGGGAAGCCCATAAAAAAAGCAAGGGGAAACTTAATGCAAGTGCTTCTCCCACCTTAAATTGCACAAGAAATACTTGAGAATCTTATTAAAATGCTGATTTGACTCCGAAGGGCTTGGGGTGAGGCAATGAGATTCTGCATTTCTCATAAGCTCCTGATGAGGCCACTTACTGCCCTGGACCTTTGAATAGCAGCGACCTGGGAGATCTTTCGGAGAAGGCAATGGCACCCACTCCAGTACTCTTGCCTGGAAAATCCCCATGGATGGAGGAGCCTGGTGGGCTGCAGTCTATGGGGGTCGCTCAGAGTCAGACACGACTGAGCGACTTCACATTCACTTTTCACTTTCACGCTTTGGAGAGAAAATGGCACCCACTCCAGGTTCTTGCCTGGAGAATCCCAAGGGACGGAGGCCTGGTGGCCTGCGTTATGGGGTCGCACAGAGTGGACACGACTGAAGCGACTTAGCAGCAGCAGCAGGGAGATCGTTGGGCTTCCCAGGTGGCACTAATGGTAAAAAAAAAAAAAAACCTGGGTGCAAATGCGGGAGATGCAAGAAACATGGGTTTGATTCCTGGGTTGGGAAGATACCCTGGAGGAGGGCGTGGTAACCACTCCAGTGTTCTTGCCTGGAGAATCCCATGGACATAGTCTCACAAAGAGTCGGACACGACAGAAGCAACTTAGCACACACGCAGATCTTTCTCTGTGCTAGGGAAAGAAATGATGAGAGAGAGAAAGGAAAGATGAGAGCAGAGAGGACAGCATTTCAGAAAATGGGGAACAGGTTTCTTTCAGAGGCTTTATTTTCAAGCAGATTGGTAACTTAATAAAAGATAGAAACTATGCAGACCTTATTTCACTGAAGTCTTAAAACCATGTATAAAAGGAATTCTAATTCTTAATTTGCAGTTAAGAAAGCAGGAAGCTCAGAGAAGTTAAGGGATGTGATCAAAGCCACACAGCAGGTAGTGGCAGGGATGGGATTGCCAGAGAGGTTTTTCAGAGGCCAGAGCCCAGGTTTCTTTCCAGGCCCTGTGCTAAAATTCCAGGGTGGGGGAGCGGGTTTCTTCCTTTTGCTAAATTCTTTCTCCTCACCCAGAGAAGAGGAGAGGAGGACACTGCTGCCCTAGGAACCAGTCCCCCAGTATTTGTACATTTGGCTTGGCTCTAATCTATCTGAAAGGTTTTTTTGGCAGCTAGCTGTGTATTTTTTGAATACTGGGGTCTTGGTAGTGGGAAGAGGGGTGGGGTGAGGGTCCGGTAGGATGTTTGTAAGTTTCCACTTCATAAGCCTGGTCTCCTTTCTGGAGGCTGCCATGGTCCAGAGCAGCAGGAATAAGTCCTGGGAGGAGGAGGAGGAGGCCACAGAGGTGAGAGCAAACCCTCCTCTGGTTCTGACCCGTGGGACCCTTGATTTCTTCCTGGGTACCTTTGAGGGATGAATAAACCTGACAACTTAGCCGAGCAATCAGCAAGCCAGCAAATGCCAGGCCCCAGTGAGGAGCTTTGTGTCCTCCCAAGAGAGGAGATAAATGGGCAGTTTGTGTCCCCATAAAGGTCCCACCATGCAGTGTGGAACTCCTGTCATAGGCTCCCCCTCACACTGCTGTCCCCCAGGACTTGGGTATAAATCCCAGCCACTTCCTTCTTCAGTTTCCCACAGCGACTAGCCTTTGTCTACTTTCACCACCGTGGGGGGCTGGGGAGGGTTTCCTGCACAATAAATCTTTCACCAGCACAGTGGTTTTATCATTAGAGAGGACAATGCTAAAAGAAGAGTGGGACTTCCCTGGTGGTGCAGTGGATAAGAATCTGTGTGCCAGTGCTGGAGATGCAGGTTCAATCCCCGGTCGGGAAAGATTTCCACATGCCAAGAAGCAACTAAGCCCATGTGCAGAAACTACTGAAGCCCAATGCCCTAGCCTGTGCTCCGCAACAAGAGAAGCCACCACAGAGAGAAGCCCAAGCACCACAATGAAGCATAATAGCCCTTGCTTGCTGTAACTAGAGAAAGCCTGCACAAAGCAATGAAGACCCAACACAGCCAAATAAATGAATAAAATTGAAAAAAAAAAAAAAAAAAAAAAGAAGAGCGGATGTAAGTGGCTAATGTATGATGAAAAGGAAGGCCTCAAGGTGACAAGAAAAGGATAAGCCTGGGATGACAGAGCAGAGTTGAGGAGGGGTGGATGGAGAGTCATGGAGGCATGCCAGGAACGTCCACCTAAGGTCTGATTGCAGAAGAGTGTGGAAGAGCTTCCAGTGAGAAGAAAAACCAGGACATATAGTGTGGGTTCCTCTCCTCTTGAAGACAAGCAGTTGTCTGCCTGGACATTAGCTCCACAGATGTGCCAAGGACATTGGATGCACTGCTGTCAGGTCTGGAATCCAGCCTTCTGGATGCAGAGGGGACAGTCTTCTCATTGAAGGACACCCAGAGGCACCCTAGTGCGGAGTGTCTGAAGGGGAAGCATCTACTCTTGCTGAGCTCAAACCATCCTCCATTATTCCTTTAGGGATGTTTCCTCCTTCCAGGCTCCCTGTCAATGCTCATTTCTGAGACAGCATCAGCATCTCCAGAGCAGTGAAGGTCTGTTAGGCTGCAACACTGAGCGGCAGTGGAGACCCAGATTACCCTCACTCTGGCTGGTCTAGTCCTAGAAACAGAGGAAGGCCAGGAAAACCCTCCCCGGAGCCCCTGGCCTCTGCTGTCTCCTGGTCACCACCACCTTTGGGGCCAGGCTACTCAACATGGTTGACAATGCTTGCTGCCTCCACTTTCTTGGTTCTCATTCTTCCAGCACTCTACAGTGTAGCTTCTGTCCCACCCTACCCCACCCCACTGCAACTGCTCCTACCAATGGCATCAGCAATCTGGGGCCAAATCCAGGGGCCACTTCCCAGTTCTTAGTTTTTCTTTGACTTCTCATTTACTTGATTACAATCATTTCTGCTTGAGAAATCTCAGCTCTAGGGCTTCCTAATTAGGGATCCATGAGTCCCTAGATTGTCTTTAGGAAGAAACAATGTGCAGTCCATACAATTTTTACACAAAGTTTGTACACAACTGCATTTTTCTAGGGAGGATGGCCCAGGGCATTCATTGAATTCTCAAAAATGATCAACGATCTGCCAAAATGTTAAGAACCAGTGGCCTTGAAATCTGTAGTGGTTAGAACTAGGTTCTGCCGGGAGTGATCCAAGATAGCAAAGATCAATTTGATCTTCTTGCAAACAGAGTCAGTCATCAGAGTTGGAGGAGTGACTCTTCCTAGCTCTGCCAACACCAGGTGTAATAGTCCAAGGTGGTGCTCCAAACAGCATGTTGGAGGGAGGGACAAAGAACATCATAAAGGACATGCATCTGCTATCTCTCAAAGAGTCCCAGGAGCTACTGTATGATCCTTTCACTTTTGTATTATTGGCCCAAACTTAATTACATGAGTCATATTTATCTGTAGAGAGGCTGGGAAATGTTATTCTGAGCAGTCTCTTGCCATGGATGAAGGGGATAAAAGATATTGAGGGGCAGATATCAGCCCCTGTCAGAGCTTCTGTGACATCACCAGTGGTTGATACTGTGGACTGATTCACACATCAAAGCTGGGAAGCCACACTGCCTAGACTCCCTTAAAGCTGGCATTCCAAATGTGATTTAGGAATTGCCAATTAAATGGACTTGCACAAGACTTGAATCTGGAACCAAGCTAAGGGGGGAGAAGGAGCCAGTGAGGTATCAATTTTGCAGAAGTGGATGATGCAAACTTGTTTCATGATCACCATCTTCCTGGGTCAGCAGCTTCCTGTCATGGCTTATTTCTTGATCTTGAAGACAGAGGCATGGTGATCCTGAGGGCTTACAGTCATCTCTGGAAGCTCCATTTAAGTCTACTCTTCCAGGCCCTCCACCAGCAATATTGTGAGCTGAAGCATCTCAAATTTCAATGTTCATATTGGCCTGAGGGTCCAGCTAAAGGGTAGAGTCTGATTCAGTAGATTTGGAGTGAGATCTCAGATTCTGCATTCCTAACAAGCTCCTACGTAATGTCTTATGGTTAGGATGAATTTTTTTTTTTTTTGGCTGCAGGATTTTAACTCCTGACTAGGGACTGAAACCAGGCCCTCAGCAGTGAAAGCGAGGAATCCTAACCACTGGACTGCCAGGGAACTAGGATGGACTTTTAGTAGCTCAGTCCGAACGTGTCTTCTGATAACCTACATCTAATCATAAATTCCTTTCTTCTTTGTCTGCTGAATGATGGTTTCTGATTCTCCTAATTCTGTGGCTGATTCTTCCTTGTCTCTTTTAGGGGGTTTACTTGCTGTGTTATTGATATTTCTCCCGGCAATCTTGATTCCAGTTTGTGTTTCTTGCAGTCCAGCGTTTCTCATGAGGTACTCTGCATAGAAGTTAAACAAACAGGGTGACAATATACAGCCTTGACGAACTCCTTTTCCTATTTGGAACCAGTCTGTTGTTCCATGTCCAGTTCTAACTGTTGCTTCCTGACCTGCATACAAATTTCTCAAGAGGCAGCTCAGGTGGTCTGGTATTCCCATCTCTTTCAGAATTTCCCACAGTTTATTGTGATCCACACAGTCAAAGGCTTTGGCATAGTCAATAAAGCAGAAATAGATGTTTTTCTGGAACTCTCTTGCCAACAAAGGTTCGTCTAGTCAAGGCTATGGTTTTTCCTGTGGTCATGTATGGATGTGAGAGTTGGACTGTGAAGAAGGCTGAGCACTGAAGAATTGATGCTTTTGAACTGTGGTGTTGGAGAAGACTCTTGAGAGTCCCTTGGACTGCAAGGAGATCCAACCAGTCCATTCTGAAGGAGATCAGCCCTGGATTTCTTTGGAAGGAATGATGCTAAAGCTGAAACTCCAGTACTTTGGCCACCTCATGCGAAGAGTTGACTCATTGGAAAAGACTCTGATGCTGGGAGGGATTGGGGGCAGGAGGAGAAGGGGACAACAGAGGATGAGATGGCTGGATGGCATCACTGACTCGATGGATGTGAGTCTGAGTGAACTCCAGGAGTTGGTGATGGACAGGGAGGCCTGGCATGCTGCGATTCATGGGGTCGCAAAGAGTTGGACACGACTGAGCGACTGATCTGATCTGATCTGATCTTGCTGTGTTTGTCCCTTTATATTGGTGTTTCCCAAGACTCTGGCTTAGAGGGCATCCTACAAACTCCTCCTGCATGATCCCCTTCATTCTCCAGACTTCAATGAATATCTGTATATTTCTCAAATCTTTATTTCCAATTTGTACTCTCCCCTGAGTCCAGATTCCAGTACCCACAGCTTACCAAAATTGAGTTCTACAGACAAATAGGACACAAAAGAAAGCCTTTATGCTCAAATAAGTTTGGGAAATACTGGGTTAAATAAAATGAAATTGACTATTTTGCTGAGGTGCTCCTAGAACAGTTAATGTGCTAAAAGGCATTGCAAACATATAAGAGGAGGTATGGCAACCCACTCCAGTGTTCTTGCCTGGAGAATCCCAGGGACGGGGGAGCCTGGTAGGCTGCCGTCTATGGGGTCACACAGAGTCAGACACGACTGAAGCAACTTAGCAGCAGCAGCATGTAATACTCTGTATTTCTTAAACTTATTTGATGTCTGTATAGGACATAACCAGTACATTTCCTCAGATTCTCCCAGTCCTGCCTGAGCCCTGAACACCTGACTTTTGCTTTTCCCTAACTATTTTACTGTAGCCAATAGTGTAGTTCTGTGGCCAACCAACCGCTCCTCCTTGCGTCTTGCATTATTTTCCATCCCACCCCTCTTCCCTTTTATATCATTCTTGAGGCTTTGGGTTTGCGCCTTCATAAAAAAGCCTGAGCATATAATCTTTGCCTCAAGTTCTGTTTTCTAGGGAACTTGGGCCAGTACAACCTGCAACAGAGCCCCACCCTTTTCCTTAGAATATTAATATCTCCCAGAACTTGGGTTCCTAGAACATACTTTGGAAATTCAAGTTGGTTATCTTTCCCTGTATATCTGCAGGCCCCTGAGATTCAGCATGTCCTAGTCTGAATCAGTCTGTTTTCCTTTATATCTGTTTCTCGTCTGGTCTTTTCTGTCTTAGTGACTGCACCACATTTGCCCACCATGCGAGTAACCTGGGTGTTGTTCTTGAGTTCTTTTCCTCTTCCATCCAATCTGTTCACCCTCTCTTGCTTCCTCCTTTCTTCTTCTCATCTGGCTAATGAATGATTATTTGTCCTTTTAAAAAATTATTCATTTATTTATTTTGGCTGTGCTGGGTCTTCATTTCTGTGTACAGGCTTTCTCTAGTTGCAGAGATCGGGGGCTACTCTTCAATTGCAGTGTGCCAGCTCCTCATTGCAGTGGCTTCTCTTGTTGTAGAGCACAAACCATAGAGGGTGAGGGCTTCAGTAGTTGTAGAGCTTAGTTTCCCCAAGGCATGTGGAATCTTCCAAAACCAGGGATGGAAACCTTGCATAACCATTGGACCACCAGGAAGTCCAACAATTACTCCTTGTTCTTAAAGAGACAGTGTAGGTACCATCTTCTTACCCTGTCTCCTCAGACTGGTAGGGTCTGGGTGTTCTCAGAAGTTCTCAGAAGCCTCTGAAATTGTCTCTCTTACAGCACTTATCACACTGTATGGTAATTGATCTTTAAAAAATGAATCTGTCTCCGCCCACCACCATCTTTGGTATCTTATTCAATTCTTAATCCTTAGCACCTAGGATAGAGAATTTACTGACTTACTGATAGATGGGAGTGGGTGAGGACTTCCCCGGTGGCTCAGCAGTAAAGAATCTGCCTGCAATGCAGGATTTGTGGGTTTGATTCCTGAGCTGGGAAGATCCCCTGGAGGGCACAGCAACCCACTCCAGTATTCTTGCTTGCAGAATCCCAAGGACAGAGGAGTCTGGCAGGCCACAGTTCATAGGGTTGCAAAGAGTTGGACACAACTGAAGCAACTTAGCACACACACACATGCGTGGGAGTGGATGAGGCAGGAGGGAGAAAGAGAACTCCAATTTGTAAGCCTTCCAAAGGAAGAAAAATAATTTCCCCTCTACCTTTCTGAGTTCTTTGCTTAGATCTCTGCAGTAAAACACAGATTAACAAGAGAAAAGCAAAGAGAAGTCTACTAACATGTATACCTTGTGCATATATGGGCGATGTCCAAGGGAAAATTAGTAACTCTCTGAGTTGGCTTAGAATTCAGGATTAAATACCATCTTAGTAGAGAAAGAAGAGTGAGGATGTTAGGACTCTCTGCTGCTGCTGCTGCTGCTAAGTGGCTCAGTCGTGTCAGACTCTTAGTGACCCCATGGACTGCAGCCTACCAGGCTCCTCCATCCATGGGATTTTCCAAGCAAGAGTACTGGAATGGGGTGCCATTGTCTTCTCCATTTAGGACTCTCAGGGAAGAGAAAATGATTTTTAGGAAAGATGAATGGGTTCTTCAAAGACTAGATGGAAGATATGATAGTTTGTGACCAAGTTTGTCTGCGTGTTGTGTCAACTTCTAGCCTCTTCTCCTGTGATAAGTCAATCTCCCTGGGTTAATGATGCCTCTAGGGAGGATATTTATGATAAATGAGTTCCTTTTGGAGGATCTATCTTTAGGCAGATAAGTGGGATTCAGAGAAAGCTCTACCTGCATTTGCCACTTTTCAAGTGCCTACAGCTCCAAACAGTTAGTACACCAAAGCAGCATATTTTGGAATGGCATGTCTTGAACTCCTGGAGAAGGCAATGGCACCCCACTCCGGTACTGTTGCCCAGAAAATCCCATGGACGGAGGAGCCTGGTAGGCTGCAGTCCATGGGGTCGTTAAAAGTTAGACACGACTGAGTGATTTCACTTTCACTTTCCACTTTCATGCATTGGAGAAGGAAATGGCAACCCACTCCAGTGTTCTTGCCTGGAGAATCCCATGGACGGAGAAGCCTGGTAGGCTGCAGTCCATGGGGTCGCACAGAGTCGGACACGACTGAAGTGGCTTGGCAGCAGTCTTGAACTCCTGCAGTCATCTATTGAGGTGGCATATTCTGCTACCCTCATGACCCACCTTTGAAAATTCCCCAAGTTTCATGGTCTAGAAGCTGAGTTGGTAGATCTCACTGAACCAGTCTCTTAATCTTGAGAATAGGTCAGTGGAACAATTGTGTCTCATTCCAGGAAGTGATATTGCAGGTGGGATCCTACCAAAGTTAGAATGTATATGGTACAAGTAAGCAGGCATTTGATAAGAGGCATTTCTTTGGAACCAAAACAAATAATGGTTGGAACACACTGTAAGTCAGTTTCTGAGTCCAGAGGGCAGTCTTGAGAAGATTTCTATATATTGGGCTGGAAGCACCTTTTGAAGTTTAATATTAATATTTTTGATGATGTCATTGGGTGTTCTGGTGAACTTTCTGAGCGACCTAGACAGCAACAGACATGAAGGTTGTCCATACATGATCTGTTGTGATGATTTCTCTGAGGTTTATATCAAGTCATCCAGCTTCAGCTTCCAGGGCTTTGGGAAAAGGGCAGGTTTGTTTTTAGGACTTTCAGAGGGGTGAAAGAAAATTGCAAGCATTAGTTTGGAGAATTTTAGTCAGATATTAGAGAAAACTAGAATTTAAGATCCAGTCCAGTTTGCTAGAACCTCATATCCACAAAGATGTGTTATAATTTTCTACTGAAATAATCTTTTGCTGTACAATCACTCCCATTTCTAGAAAATATAATCACAGAAAAGCAAATTTGTTCACAAAACAAGTTTGGGCTCACAAAACTTGACCTGATTATTTACATAAGAGCAGCAAGAATAACAATTGACCACGTAGATGCTTTTAAAATCTGCTTTGTTGGAACTTTCATAAGGAATCTCAGATTGGACTTTTAAAAGACTTTCAAGGCTAGGAAGCCAAACCAAGAACTCATTGTCAGAGTTCACATGCATATCTATACATTTGGGTTAATTCCTCTCTGCTCAAAGTCCCCCCAAAAATCCTGGGACTGGTAGGAAGTGATCTTCCTTACTCACTTGGTAAGGCTGGAAAACCTCAAGTCAAGGAACCAGGAAGTTTCTTAGAAGGGGCTTAATAAGCATTGGCTCTGTAAAGTCAAGCTTACTTCCTTAAAGCTGTCTGGTCATATCTCATTCTACATACATCATTCTCCAATTTGATATCCTAATCAAGCCTTAGTAATATAACTGTTTCCAACTCTGTCCTGTCACAAGAAGAACAGATTCTTCTCCAACTTAGGCAAATAGCTATGTTGCTGTGAAAATAAGAATACACATTAAGAGTATGAATTCTGGAGGGATCAGATAGGGAGAAAAGATAAATGCTTCAATTCTGTTTATGAAGGTATACTATACCAAACTGCAGTAAGTCATAGATAGCTTAAGAGAAAAAAGCTTTCTTTTTTTTTTTAATTTAATTTTATTTTTTAACTTTACAATATTGTATTGGTTTTGCCATATAGAAAAACGAATCCGCCACAAGTATACATGTGTTCCCCATCCTGAACCCTCCTCCCACCTCCCTCCCCATACCATCCCTCTGGGTCGTCCCAGTGCACCAGCCCCAAGCATCCAGTATCATGCATCGAACCTGGACTGGCGACTCATTTCATGTATGATATTATACATGTTTCAATGCCATTCTCCCAAATCATCCCACCCTCTCCCTCTCCCACAAAGTCCAAAAGACTGTTCTATACATCAGTGTCTCTTTTGCTGTCTCGTATAAGGGTTATTGTTACCATCTTTCTAAATTCCATATATATGCGTTAGTATACTGTATTGGTGTTTTTCTTTCTGGCTTACTTCACTCTGTATAATAGGCTCCAGTTTCATCCACCTCATTAGAACTGACTCAAATGCATTCTTTTTAATGGCTGAGTAATACTCCATTGTGTATATGTACCACAGCTTTCTTATCCGTTCATCTGCTGATGGACATCTAGGTTGCTTCCATGTCCTGGCTATTATAAACAGTGCTGTGATGAACATTGGGGTACACATGTCTCTTTCAATTCTGGTTTCCTCGGTGTGTATGCTCAGCAGTGGGATTGCTGGGTCATAAGGCAGTTCTATTCCCAGTTTTTTAAGGAATCTCCACACTGTTCTCCATAGTGGCTGTACTAGTTTGCATTCCCACCAACAGTGTAAGAGGGTTCCCTTTTCTCCACAGCCTCTCCAGCATTTATTGCTTGTAGACTTTTGGATCGTAGCCATTCTGACTGGCGTGAAATGGTACCTCATAGTGGTTTTGATTTGCATTTCTCTGATAATGAGTGATGTTGAGCATCTTTTCATGTGTTTGTTAGCCATCTGTATGCCTTCTTTGGAGAAATGTCTATTTAGTTCTTTGGCCCATTTTTTGATTGGGTCATTTATTTTTCTGGAATTGAGCTGTAGGAGTTGCTTGTATATTTTTGAGATTAGTTGTTTGTCAGTTGCTTCATTTGCTATTATTTTTCTCCCATTCTGAAGTCTGTCTTTTCACCTTGCTTATAGTTTCCTTTGTTGTGCAGAAGCTTTTAAGTTTAATTAGGTCCATTTGTTTATTTTTGCTTTTATTTCCAATATTCTGGGAGGTGGGTCATAGAGGCTCCTGCTGTGATGTATGTCGGAGAGTGTTTTACCTAAGTTCTCCTCTAGGAGTTTTATAGTTTCTGGTCTTACGTTTAGATCTTTAATCCATTTTGAGTTTATTTTTGTGTATGGTGTTAGAAAGTGTTCTAGTTTCATTCTTTTGCAAGTGGTTGACCAGTTTTCCCAGCACCACTTGTTAAAGAGATTGTCTTTAATCCATTGTATACTCCTGCCTCCTTCAAAGATAAGGCGTCCATATGTGCGTGGATTAAAAGCTTTCTTAAATCTAGAAAACAAAGCATGAAAGAACTAGCAAAATTTCAAACAAAAAGTAATACAAACTGTAGGTGTGCTCATCAGTTTATTCAGTTCCGTATGATTAAATCTTATTTTGCTTGATCTTGAGCTACCAGTTTTATGAATCATTCTGTTTTTCCATTACAGCTTTGGAAATTCTTACCCAGTTTAATGATATGATCTTAAAGTTATTGGAAACTGATATCTTATCAGATATCAGAGTCCTTTCCATGAATCTGAAGACAAAGAGTTTTTGCATCATAGGTACTTGCAAAAGCCTTCAGGAAACAGCAGAGTAAAACAATAACTGTCTGTGACTGACAAAACAACCATGGTTAAAAACTTGATGAAAGTTCATTTAAGCACAACTGACAAGGAAATTTGGTTATTTCTGTGTTGTACAACAGTTTAGGATAATAACTAGAATTATGACTGATAACATTGTATGAGGATGTATCAGATTCTAGGAATTTCATATACTTTCTGGAACACACACTAATAATATACATCCTTACAAATATAACAGGAAGGTTAAACGTTACTTCCTTAAAAAAAGAGAAGAACTCTATTTTTTATTGGCATATAGCCAATTAACAATGTTGTGAGTTTCAGATGAACAGTAAAAGGATACATATACACGTATCCTGCTGCTGCTGCTAAGTCACTTCAGTCATGTCCGACTCTGTGCAACCCCATAGACGGCAGCCCACCAGGCTCCCCCGTCCCTGGGATTCTCCAGGCAAGAACACTGGAGTGGGTTGCCATTTCCTTCTCCAATGCATGTGTTCATTCTAAGTGGTTTCAGTTGTGTCTGACTGTATGACCTTATGGACAGCACCCCACTAGGCTCTTCTGACCATGGGATTCTCCAGGCAAGAATACTAGAGTGGGTTGCCATTTCCTTCTCCATTCTCCCCCAAATTCCCCTCCCATCTAGACTGCCACATAACGCTGAGCAGAGAGCTTCTAGGTGCTATACTATACAATAGGTCCTTGTTGGTTATCTATTTTAAATATAGCAGTGTGTACATGTCCATCCCAGACTCCCTAGCTATCCCTTCACCCCATCTTCCCCCCCAGCCATCATAAGTTCATTATCTAAGACTGTGAGTCTCTTTCAGAGTTAAACATTACTTTTTACTTGACAATATTTCCCATGTAAATTAACATAGGGTATAAGCCTAATTAGCTTAACATCTGTCTTTTTATAAGGAGAGAGAACAATCTTTTGAAAAGTTCCAGCCCCAGCCCTTTAGTTGTTAAGTCACTCAGTCGTGCCTGACTCTTTGTAACCCCACAGACTGCAGAATGCCAGGCTTCTCTGTCCTTCACTATCTCTCAGAGTTTGCTTAAACTCATGTTCATTGAGTTGGTGATGCCATCCTACCAGCTCACCCTCTGTTGTCCCCTTCTCCTCCTGCCTTTAATCTTTCCCAGCATCAGGGTCTTTTCTAATGACTTGGCTCTTCACACCTGGTGGACAAAGTATTGGAGCTTCAGCTTCACCACCTGTCCTTCCAATGAATATTCATGGCTGATTTCCTTTAGGATTGATTGGTTTGATTTCCTTGCAGTCCAAGGAACTCTCAAGAGTCTTCTCTAGCATCACAGTTCAAAGGCATTGATTCTTTGGCACTCAGCCTTTTTTATTGTCCTGCTCTCACATCTGTACATGTACTACAGGAAAAACCATAGCTTTGACTATATGGACCTTTGTTGGCAAAGTAATGTCTGTGCTTTTCAATACATTGACTAGGTCTGTCATAGCTTTTCTTCTAAGGAGTAAGCATCTTTTAATTTCATAGTAGCAGTTACTGTCCGTAGTGATTTTGGAGCCCAAGAAAATTAAGTCACTGTTTCCATCGTTTCTCCATCTACTTGCAATGGAGTGATGGAACCCGATGCCATGATCTTAGTTTTTTGAATGTTGAGTTTTAAGCCAGCTTTTTTACTTTCTTCTTTCACCTTCATCAAGAGGCTCTTTAATTCCTCTTCACTTTCTGCCATTAGGGTGGTGTCATTTGTGTATCTGAAGTTACTGATATTTCTCCCTGCAATCTTGATTCTAGATTGTGCTTCACCCAGTCCAGCATTTCACATGATGTACTCTGCATATAAGTTAAATAATCAGGGGCCCTCTGGGAAATCCCAAAGTTAGTTCAAGGTCAAAAAGACTTCATTTAGGAGAAGGCAATGGCACCCCACTCCAGTACTCTTGCCTGGGAAATCCCATGGATGGAGGAGCCTGGTGGGCTACAGTCCATGGGGTCACTAAGAGTCGGACACGACTGAGTGACTTCACTTTCATTTTTCACTTTCATGCATTGGAGAAGGAAATGGCAACCGACTCCAGTGTTCTTGCCTGGAGAATCCCAGGAACAGAGGAGCCTGGTGGGCTTCCGTCTATGGGGTCGCACCGAGTCAGATGCGACTTAGTAGCAGTAGCAGCAGCAAGCTATTTAGACAAAGAATGGAATGAGCTGAAAGCAATTGCTTAAGTAATTAGGAAAGTACATCTTTATAATATTGTTTATCACATGGAATTGAATATATATAATACTCAGGTACCCTGATTTTTATCATGGAAAAGTCACATGTTAATCCCATTAATCATGAAAAAGTAGCATTTTAAATTACAAGCTTTCTATGAGGCTCTTGAAAGTGATCCCATTGTTTTACTGTTTTAGAGTAATATTTATGTTCTTTAATTCTTCTTCTGCCAATGTACTATTCCTCTTTTATTATGTTACTGAACAAACTTACTACATAAAATTCTTGGCAATTAAAACTTCTGGTTTTGCCAAAAAAAAAAAAAAAAGACTTCATTTAGAATTTGATTTTTGGTAAGTTTTCCAAACTTTTTAAGAGATTAAAAAGAGGCAGCAAGAATACACAGAGAAACTGTACAAAAATGACCCAGATAATCATGATGGTGTGGTCACTCACCTAGAGCCAGACATCCTGTAATCTGAAGTCAAGTGGGTCTTAGAAAGCATTACTACAAACAAGGCTAGTGCACTGGAAAAGGTCAGTTTTCATTCCAATCCCAAAGAAGGGCAGTGCCAAAGAACGTACAAGCTACTATACAGTTGCACTCATTTCACTGGCTAGTAATATTATGCTCAAAATCCTTCAAGCTAGACTTCAGCAGCATGTGAACCGAGAACTTCCAGATGTGCAGGCTGAGTTTAGAAAAGGGAGAGGAACCAGAGATCAAATTGCCAACATCTGCTGGATCATAGAGAAAGCAAGGGAATTTCTGAAAAACATCTAATTACGCATCATTGACTAACTAAAGCATTTGATTGTGTGGATCACAACAAACTGTGGGAAATTCTTAACGAGATGGGACTACCAGGCCACCTTACCTGCCTCTGAGAAACCTGTATGTAGGTCAAGAAGCAACAGTTAGATGGAACAACAGACTGGTTCCAAATTGGAAAAGGAGTATTTCCCAATACAAGGCTGCATTTTAACTTATATGCAGAGTACATCATGCAAAATGCTGGGCTGGATGAATCACAAGCTAGAATCAATATTGCTGGGAGAAATATCAACAACCTCAGATATGCAGATGATACCATTCTAATGGCAGAAAACGAAGAACTAAAGAGCCTCTTGATGAAGGTGAAAGAGGAGAGTGAAAAAGCTAACTTAAAACTCAAAATTTAAAAAACTAAGATCATGGCATCCAGTTTCATCACTTCATGGCAAATAGATGGGGAAAAAGTCAAAACAGTGACATATTTTATTTCCTTGGGCTTCAAAATCACTGCATATGGTGACAGCAGCCATGAAATTAAAAGACACTTGCTCCTTGGAAGGAGAGCTATGACCAACCTGGACAGCATATTAAAAAGCAAAGACCTCACTTTAATGACGAAAGTCTGTATAGTCAAAGCTATGGTTTTTCCAGGAGTCATATATAGATGTGAGAGTTGGACCATAAAGAAGGCTGAGCACTGAAGAACTGATAACTTTGAATTGTGGAGAAGACTCTTGGGTCCCCTGGACTGCAAGGAGATCAAAGCAGTCAATCCTAAAGGAAATCTACACTAAATATTCATTGAAAGGATTGGTGCTGAAGTTGAAGTTCCAATACTTTGGGTTTGAAGAGCTGACTCATTGGAAAAGACCCTGATGGTGGGAAAGATTGAAGGCAAAAGAAGAATTGGGCAGCAGAAAATGAGATGGTTAGATAGCATTACCAACTTAGTGGACATGAATTTGAGCCAACTCTGGGAGACAGTGAAGGACAGGGAAGCCTGATGTGCTGAAGTTCAAGGGTTGCAAAAAGTCAGACACAACTTAGTGACTGAATTACAAAAATAAGTTTTTCAAATATATCAAAAGATTTCAGAACACTTGGTTAAACAGTAGCATAGGTCACTGTGAAATAACACTTAGTTATCCATTTAACCAAAATGACAAAGCTCTCAAAGGCAAATATGGAAATTACATAGTAGTAAAAAGAAATTTAGCTCTTTCAACATAGAAGATTTGCTTTTCTTTTCCTTTTACTTGTGTTGAGGCATAGCTGATTTACAATATTATGTAAATTTCATGTGTAAAACATAGTAATTCACAAATTTTAAAGGTTATACTCCATTTACAATTATTTTAAAATATTGGCCATATTTCCTATGCTATACGATGTATCGTTGTAACATTTTACATATAGTAGTTTGTACCTCTTAACCCTCTACCCCTATCATGTTCTGTCCCCCTTTCCCTAACCCCACTGGTTTGGTCTCTAATGTGTGAGCCTGTTTCTTTTTTTGTTGTATTCAGTAGTTTATTTTTTAGATTCCACAAATAAGTGATAACACAGTAACTGGAGAAGACTTATTTCCTTAAGTAATCAAAGATCTGATAAAACAACATGAATCATAAGAAATTATTTCCTTAACAATGTTCACACATAATTACAGCAGTGTTAATTATATTGATTATGTTGTGCATTACATCTCTAGTATTTGTTTCTCTTATAATTGGAAGTTTATACCTTCTGATTGAAAGTGAAGTAGCTCAGTTGTGTCCGACTCTTTGCAATCCCGTGGACTGTAGCCTACCAGGCTCCTCCCTCCATGGGATTCTCCAGGCAAGAATACTGGAGTGGGTTGCCATTTCCATCTCCAGGGGATCTTCCCAAACCAGGGATCGAAACTGGGTCTCCCGCATTGCAGGCAGACACTTTAACCTCTGAGCCACCAGGGAAGCATACCTTCTGATTACTTTCCTCCAATTCCACCTCTCCCCTTTGTCCTTTATTCTTGTCTTTCTCATTCTGGAACAACCAGCTATTCTATTTTAGGACAAAATCACTCTCATTTTTTTCTTAACAAAAATATGTCTCCATACCTCATACTTTTTATTACTTAAAATCATACCCTACATGCCTTGTATACTTGGCATAGTTTTTTTCCTACTGCTTTTAATAATATGCATTAGAATTTTTAACTCTTAGAGACCTTAATTTCTAGTAAAAACTAAGAAAAGCAATTGGAACTGTCACACCAACACTCTAGAGGTGGCGAACTTGTGACTATGTCATTTCATAATATCCAGAATCATAGGCTTCCACGTTGTACACTTTTTAATGGAGCAAAAGGATGCTTACTACTAGAACCAATTTTTTTTCTCTCTATAATTAGAGACCAAAAGTGAGCCAAATTAGACTTTCTTGTTTTCTATCTGTAAAAATCAAGCATTTTATTTATATAGCAAGAAAGCACTCATTTATTCTCTATTTCAATAGCATACTTGAGATTTAAAATCATGTTTGGCAGTGTACTGCAGGATGCTATAAAAGACTTCATCCATATTGCTTTGGATTTCTTGACATCTTGTTGTATGTTTTCCATCATCCATTGCAACAGTTAGTTCAGCTTCCTTAACCTGAACCGGACACTTTAAGGATGTAAAAGCTACACTTATGTTTAGCAAAGTTTCAGAATATTATTTAGAAATTATCTAGATATTCAGTGGACATTTCAAGGGACCAAAAAGATTTTGGAAACTATTATAAACTACTTTATATTTTATAAAACATAATTGTTGAAAAGTTCATTTATAATTTATTTTTAAAAATTTATTTATTTAAAAAATTTTTGGCTGTGCTGGGTCTTTGTTGCTGCATGATGGCTTTCTCTAGTTTCAATGAGCAGGGTCTACTCTTCGGTGTGTTGCGCCAGGCTTCTCATTGCGGTAACTTCTGTTGTTGCGGAGCACGGGCGCTAGGTGCCTGGGCTTCAGAAGTTACGGCACATGGGCTTAGTAGCTGGGGCTTCTGGGCTCTAGAGCGTGGGCTCAGTGGTTGTGGTGCATGGTCTTAGTTGCTCCGAGGCATGTGGAATCTTTCCAGGCCAGGGATCAAACCTGTGTCCCCTGCACTGGCAAGCAGATTCTTATCTACTGTACCAAGGAAGTCTGAAAAGTTCATTTATAAACTTTATTTCATCTACATTTAGTTAATTCCTTTGTTCTTAACAATTATGTTTGGATAAGTGGTGACAATTTCATGAGATATTATACAAGTTAAATTATTTTAAATTATGTTTCTTCCTGACTAGTAAACCCAGGTAGAACTAAAGTTGTATATATGTATAATATCTGATACTAACAACCCTAAAGACATGCCTATTTTTGTTTCACTAAACCAGTGATATTCTTATTTGCCAAAGATTACCTGTCACGTGAGCTTGAAAAACATTGGGGTTAGTTTCTATATTTCTCTGAGAGAATACTTAATTTATATAAGTATTTATTTTCCTTTAAGCCAATTAAATACAGTTCTTTTACAAATTGGGGCTGCCCTGGTGGCTCAGTGGTAAAGAATCTGCCTGCCAATGCAGGAGATGTGGGTTTGATCCCTGGGTTGGGAAGATACCCTGCAGGAGGACATGGCGATTCACTCCAGTATTCTTGCCTGGGAAATCCCAGGGACAGAGAAGCCTCATGGGCTATAGTCCATAGGGTTGCAAAGAGTGGGATGCAACTTACTGACTAAGCAGTATAGGCATACATAAACACACAGATCAGATCAGATCAGATCAGTCGCTCAGTCATGTCCGACTCTTTGCGACCGAATGAATCGCAGCACGCCAGGCCTCTCTGTCCATCACCAACTCCTGGAGTTCACTCAGACTCACATCCATCGAGTCAGTGATGCCATCCAGCCATCTCATCCTCTGTCGTCCCTTTCTCCTCCTGCCCCCAATCCCTCCCAGCATCAGAGTCTTTTCCAATGAGTCAACTCTTCACATGAGGTGGCCAAAGTACTGGAGTTTCAGCTTTAGCATCATTCCTTCCAAAGAAATCCCAGGGCTGATCTCCTTCAGAATGGACTGGTTGGATCTCCTTGCAGTCCAAGGGACTCTCAAGAGTCTTCTCCAACACCACAGTTCAAAAGCATCAATTCTTCAGTGCTCAGCCTTCTTCACAGTCCAACTCTCACATCCATACATGACCACAGGAAAAACCATAGCCTTGACTAGAAGAACCTTTGTTGGCAAAGTAACATCTCTGCTTTTGAATATGCTATCTACTACTACTACTAAGTCACTTCAGTCGTGTCCGACTCTGTGCGACCCCATAGACAGCAGCCTACCAGGCTCCCCCATTCCTGGGATTCTCCAGGCAAGAACACTGGAGTGGGTTGCCATTTCCTTCACCAATGCATGAAAGTGAAGAGTGAAAGTGAAGTCGCTCAGTCGTGTCCGACTCTTAGCGACCCCATGGACTGCAGCCTACCAGGCTCCTCCATCCATGGGATTCTCCAGGCAAAAGTACTGGAGTGGGGTGCCATTGCCTTCTCCATGCTATCTAGGTTGGTCATAACTTTCCTTCCAAGGAGTAAGCGTCTTTTAATTTCATGGCTGCAGTCACCATCTGCAGTGATTTTGGAGCCCAGAATAATAAAGTCTGACACTGTTTCCACTGTTTCCCCATCTATTTCCCATGAAGTGATGGGATGCCATGATCTTCGTTTTCTGAATGTTGAGCTTTAAGCCAACTTTTCACTCTCCACTTTCACCTTCATCAAGAGGCTTTTTAGTTTCTCTTCACTTTCTGCCATAAGGGTGGTGTCATCTGCATATCTGAGGTTATCGATATTTCTCCCGGCAATCTTGATTCCAGCTTGTGTTTCTTCCAGTCCAGCGTTTCTCATGATGTATTCTGCATAGAAGTTAAATAAACAGGGTGACAATATACAGCCTTGACGTACTCCTTTTCCTATTTGGAACCAGTCTGTTGTTCCATGTCCAGTTCTAACTGTTGCTTCCTGACCTGCATACAAATTTCTCAAGAGGCAGCTCAGGTGGTCTGGTATTCCCATCTCTTTCAGAATTTCCCACAGTTTATTGTGATCTGCACAGTCAAAGGCTTTGGTATAGTCAATAAAGCAGAAATAGATGTTTTTCTGGAACTCTCTTGCTTTTTCCATGATCCAGCGGATGTTGGCAATTTGATCTCTGGTTCCTCTGTCTTTTCTAAAACGAGCTTGAACATCAGGAAGTTCACGGTTCACATATTGCTGAAGCCTGCCTTGGAGAATTTTGAGCATTACTTTACTAGCATGTGAGATGAGTGCAATTGTGCAGTAGTTTGAGCATTCTTTGGCATTGCCTTTCTTTGGGATTGGAATGCAAACTGATCTTTTCCAGTCCTGTGGCCACTGCTGAGTTTTCCAAATTTGCTGGCATATTGAGTGCAGCACTTGCACAGCATCATCTTTCAGGATTTGGAATAGCTCAACTGGAATTCCATCACCTCCACTAGCTTTGCTCGTAGTGATGCTTTCTAAGGCCCACTTGACTTCACATTCCAGGATGTCTGGCTCTAGGTCAGTGATCACACCATCGTGATTATCTGGGTCGTGAAGATCTTTTTTGTACAGTTCTTCTGTGTATTCTTGCCATCTCTTCTTAATATCTTCTGCTTCTGTTAGGTCCATACCATTTCTGTCCTTTATTGAGCCCATCTTTGCATGAAATATTCCCTTGGTATCTCTGATTTTCTTGAAGAGATCTCTAGTCTTCCCATTCTGTTGTCTTCCTCTATTTCTTTGCATTGATCGCTGAAGAAGGCTTTCTTATCTCTTCTTGCTATTCTTTGGAACTCTGCATTCAGATGTTTATATCTTTCCTTTTCTCTGTTGCTTTTTGCTTCTCTTTTCACAGCTATTTGTAAGGCCTCCCCAGACAGCCATTTTGCTTTTTTGCATTTCTTTTCCATGGGGATGGTCTTGATCCCTGTCTCCTGGACAATGTTACAAACCTCATTCCATAGTTCATCAGGCACTCTATCTATCAGATCTAGGCCCTTAAATCTATTTCTCACATCCACTGTATAATCATAAGGGATTTGATTTAGGTCATACCTGAATGGTCTAGTGGTTTTCCCTACTTTCTTCAATTTAAGTCTGAATTTGGCAATAAGGAGTTCATGGTCTGAGCCACAGTCAGCTCCTGGTCTTGTTTTTGCTGACTGTATAGAGCTTCTCCATCTTTGGCTGCAAAGAATATAATCAATCTGATTTCGGTGTTGACCATCTGGTGATGTCCATGTATAGAGTCTTCTCTTGTGTTGTTGGAAGAGGGTGTTTGTTATGACCAGTGCATTTTCTTGGCAAAACTCTATTAGTCTTTGCCCTGCTTCATTCCGTATTCCAAGGCCAAATTTGCCTGTTACTCCAGGTGTTTCTTGACTTCCTCCTTTTGCATTCCAGTCCCCTACACAAGACAAATACAAACTGAAATCTTACAGCTTTTATTTAAAAATTTTAGCCATATGTTAGGTATATTAATTCACAAAAGAATAGTTGGATCCAAATTGTGTTTCTGGCAGATTAATAGGTTGATTACCCACTACTTGGCTAAGGTTTTCACTTGTATTCAAGGAGAAGACTTTTAAGAGATTTCACTTTCTCAGATTCCAAAAGCTCCTAGTTCCTTTTCCGTAGTTGCTTTGAGGGGTGTTTGAACCCCTTGAAAGCCCCTGATGTGGGGTAAGGGACCTTAAGTTCAAGGGTCTGTAGGGAGTTGAGGGGCCAAAGTGGGAAGAAAAAGGTCTGGTAGGGTGGACAGAAGGCTGGAGGAGGTAGGAGTTGATGGGGCTTTGTATAGGATTCAAGGGAGCTGAACGGAAGATGCAAGGTGGCAAAAGGAGGAAGGAGGAGCAGAGAACATGGAAAGGAAAGGGTCTTAGAGGAGTCAGTTTGGTGAGATGCTAAGTTTTCCCAATGAAGTTTCAAATTATCTGCAGTAAAATCATGCTGACAAAAAGGAAGTGGAGGGATTTCCCTGGTGGCCCACTGGCTCAGAATCTGCTACCAGTGCAGGAGACACAGGTTCAACCCCTGGTACGGGTACTAAGATCCCAAGTGCTGCAAGTCAACTAAGTCCACATGTCACAACTACTGAGCCCGTGTACCGCAACTACTGAGCCCATGTACCACAACTACCGAAGCCTGTGCACCTAGAGCCTGTGCTCTGCAACCAGAGGAGCCACTGAAATGAGAAGCCTGCGCACTGCAACTAGAGAGTAGCCCCTGCTCTTTGAAACTAGAGAAAGCTGGCACACAGCAATGAAGAGCCAGTGCAGCCAAAAATAAATAAAGAAATAAATAAAAATTTAATTAAAAAAAAAGGAAGTGGACAAAATTGGTGGAGAATGTAATCAGCACAGCTTTGAGAAGAGGGTTTCAGTTGACTGGAAAGTCCCGGGAGGAACACTGTCAAATAGAGAGGACAGAGAAGTCTTAAAACAAACAAACAAACAAACTTCTTTAAAGTCTGAATATCAGCTTCCAATTAGGAAGGGCATCTTCTGACCATTGTTTAGTCGCTAAGGCGTGTCTGATTCTTTGTGACCCCATGGACTGTAGCCCACCAGGCTCTTCTGTCCATGGGATTGATTTCCCAGGCAAGAGTTGCCATTTCCTTCTCTAGGGGATCTTCCCTACCCAGGGACTGAACCCACATCTCATGCCTTGGCAGGTGGATTCCTTTACCACTGAGCCACCTGGGAAGCACCTTCTAACCATAGAGTTCTTTTTTAAAAAATTCTTTCAATATCTTATTTTATCATATTTCAGCAAGTACAAACAGTAAATATTTCTGGCAATATTGAGTTGCTTTTTAAAAATTATCTCTTTGCCTTTTCTTTCAAACCAAGGTATAACTACCAAGTGACTTGAAACCAGACCTTTCATGACTTCACTATGGACACAGAGCTGTCCTGAAAAAGGGTACAAAAGGTGCAACTCTCCTAAGACCCAGAAATACAAAGATCACGGAAAGAAAAAAAGGCCTAACTCCCCTGCAAGCGGCACCAGTCAGCAGGAGAGCTGCACATGGGGTGCAGCCCACATTCCCGTCTGGCTACATTCTTGGGGCCCCCCAACCTGATGGTTGAGCCACCTGTACACACAAGAACCAATAGCCTGCCTTCAAGCTGAGGTGTCAGGACACAACATGAGACAAATAAAAAAGTAATAGCTGTTTCTGGGAGGGAAAGGATAGATAACCAAAGTGTTGTGTTAGTTGTTCAGTCATGTCCGACTTTTTGCAACCCCATGGACTGTAGCCTGCCAGGCTCCTCTATCATGGAATTTTCCAGGCAAGAAAATACTGGAATAGGTTGCCATGCCCTCCTCCAGGGGATCTTTCTGATCAAAGTGTACCCCAAAAATAAAATTCGTAAGAGTCACAATTCAGAGAATGAATTCTTTTTTGGGGGGGCTACGCTGGATCTTAGTTGAGGAACACAGGATCTTTAGCTGTGGTATGTGAGCTCTAGTTCCCTTACTAGGGTTCAAACCTGAGTCCCCTGTGTTGCAAAGAGGAGTCTTAACCACTGGGCAACCAAGGAAGGCCCAAAGAACTTCAGTAGTGTTTTTCTCCTGCTAATTTGAAATTAGAAAGGAAGGGCTCGCATAAAATTTTGCCTTTCTCTCTTAACTGAGCCATACAGAGAGTTCCAGGAGCACCGACTTTGGGATGAAGTCTTACCCTTCTGCCAATTTTCCTAGGATTCCATCTGAGGAGGGTGGCTCAGTGGTCCCTTCTCATCCTCAGAAACTGTAGAAGAGGGAAAATAATTTTCTCTGTACCCTTCTGAATTCCTGTCTGAGACTCGTAATAGAACACAGATTAACAAGAGCAAAGCAAACAGAAGTTTGTTAATCTGTCTCTCTCATACATACATGGGAGATACCCAGGGAAAAAATAAATAAAATTTCCTAAGGTGGCTTAAGAATTCAGGATTAAATGCCATCTTAATAGGGAGAGGTGAAGGGTTGGGGGTTGGGGGGGCGGATATGTAGGCCTTAGAGGAGTGCAAGTGTGCTAAGTCACTTCATTCATGTCCGACTCTTTGTGACCCCAGGGACTATAGCCCGATAGGCGCCTCTGTCCATGGGATTCTCCAGGCAAGAATACTGAAGTGGGCTGCCATGCCCTCCTCCAGAAGATCTTCCCGACCCAGGGATTTAACCTGTGACCTGGGGATCAAATCGGAGTCTCTTACATCTTCTGTATATCGTCAGGCAGGTTCTTTACTACTAATGCCACCTGGGAAGCCAGCTTCACAGCACCATTCAAAGACTTTAGATCAAGGATTCCAGCAGGACTACTGTCACACAGTCTGGCATAGCCAGAGGTGCCCACCTCTTAAGCAGGCACCTGCTGTTAGGATCAGCCCTTGCAGGAACTGGAGACTGATTGCCCCCGGAAGCGGGGGGCCCTGCCACACCTGCCACACCTCACCCTAGGCCTTGACCCTGTGAGCGCTTAAGCTGGGAGAGTCACTGACTCGCGACGAAAATCAGAAATTTAGACCTCTTATAAAATATAGTTCCGTCTAGGGGAGTGTATTTGTTTCCTCAGGTTGCCATAACAACGTCTCACAAACCAGGTGAGTTAGAACAGAAGAAATCTATTTTCTCACAGTTCTGGAGGCTAGAAGTGTGGAATCAAGGTGAGGGTGAGATTAGCTCCCTTTGAGGTTCTGAGTGAGAATTTATTCCCTTGTTTCCCCCACTGGCCTGCAATCCTGGCACTCCTTGGCTCATAGTTGGGTGCATCGCTACCCTCTCTGCCTGCATCTTAAAGTGGGCTTCTCCCTGAGTCTTTCTGTCTTCACGTGACTGCCTCCTTCTAAGGACACCAGTCAGATTAGTGGCCAATCTTACTCCAGTATGAACTCATCTTAAGTAATTACATCTGCAATGACCCTATTTCCAAATAAGGTCACATTCTTGGGGTTAGGAATTCCACTTACTTAAAAAAAAATTATTTACTTCTTTATTTGGCTGCATCGGGTCTTAGTTTCAGCATACGGGCTTTTTCACTGTGGTGCACAGACTCTCTAGTTGTGATGTGTGGGCTTAATTGCTCTGAGGCATGTGGGATCTTAGTTCCCTGACCAGGGATCAAACTTGTGTCCTTTGCACTACAAGGCAGATTCTTAACTACTGGACCACCAGGAAAGTCCCAGGACTTCCACTTACTATTAATTAATTTATTTATTGAGAGAAGATGACACAAATGAACCCATAATAGGGCAAAGAAAATAAATAAATAAATAAGAATTTTATTTTACATCAGTTTTGAGAGCTGCTTTGTTCTAAGTATCCTTATTTCTGTTTGGAGCAAGATCACAACCTGGTGATTCAGGGCCAAATTTGGCTTCCAGGAGTGTTTGTTAGGTCAGTGTCTCCACCATTCCCTAGTATGTTAAGCTGGCCACTTCACAAATTCGCTTACCTGAGTGTCCTTGAAGGCATCTGCACATGTGACCCTTGGTTTAGAGCTTGCTGAATCAGTGCGCCTTCATATTTTACCATCTTAGCATCAGAATTACCCTGGGAAGCAGAACAAATGTGTTCCCACTTCGATGAACAGGACACAGAGGCTCAGAAAGTAAAGGGGATCTGCCTGGATCACACAGTTGGAAGTAGTGGAGCTGAGTCTCCCACCCAAGTCTCCAGCCACCCCGATGGGGCTTGTACCTGATCAGGACATCTCCACGTTTCCAAAGCTGTAAGGCTGCAGTGGGCTCTCAGGACCCGCCCTCTGCCGCATTTCTTCAGCTAGATTTTCAGAGTAGCAAATGCCACAGAGACTTTTTAAACTCAGGCACATTCCTGGAGGAAAACCTTTGCAGATGTTCCTCTGAGAGAGAAGAAAGTATAATAATATGCTGTCTGAGTTAAGGGCAGGCTGGTTTTGAGCTTGGTTAAAATTTTCCTTCTCCAAATATGCAAGAAAATGGAGTGAAAGGGACTACTCCTTCTTTTCTCTTATTCTGGAATTCCTATTAAATAGGATGGCAAAAATTTTGGACCCACCCTCCAGGCTTCCTAACCTTTCTTTTTCTTTTTTCCCCCATATGCCAACGTGGTATTTTAAAATTAAAGATCCAGATGTGGAACAACCTTTGAGGGAAGGTCTTGCTTAGGGGTCAAGCCCCTCCAACCAGCCCCCCTACCCCTTTGAAGGCATTGCCTTCTTGGAGAGAGTGGTTCTTCAACTTGCTTTTTGGTTGCTCTTTTGAGAACTGGATATTTGTTCTGGGTCCTCCTAGAAATATGCACTTACAGATGTAAGGAAATGGAATGAAATTGCTTGGCATTTCCTTTATGCTTGGTATTTTGAAATTTCATCATAATTAATCCAGGTGTTGCTGCTGTTGTTCGGTTGCTAAGTCATGTCTGACTGTTTGCAACCCAGTGGACTGCAGCACGCCAGGCTTCCCTGTCCTTCACTATCTGCTGGAGCTAGCTCAAACTCATATCCATTGAGTCAGTGATGCCATCCAGCCACCTCATTCTCTGTCGCCCTCTTCTCCTCCTGCCCTCAATCTTTCCCAGCATCAGGGTCTTTTCCAATGAGTAGGCTCTTTGCAACAGTTGGTCAAATATTGGAGCTTCAGCTTCAGCATCATCAGTCTTTCCAATGAATATCCAGGGTTGATTTCCTTTAGGATTGATTGGTTTGATCTCTTTGCTGTCCAAGGGACTCTTAAGAGTCTTCTCCAGCACCACAGTTAGAAAGCATCAATTTTTTAGCACTCAGCATTCCTTACGGTCCAACTCTAACATCCATACATGACTGCTGGAAAACCATAGCTTTGACTATATGAAACTTTGTTTGTAAGGTAATGTCTCTGCTTTTTAATACATGGTCTAGGTCTGTCATAGCTTTCCATCCAAGGAGTAAGCATTTTTTAATTTCATTGCTGCAGTCATCGTCCACAGTGACTTTGGAGTCCAAGAAAACAAAATCTGTCACTGTTTCAACTTTTCCCCCATCTATTTGTCATAAAGTGATGGGACCAGATACCATGATCTTAGTTTCCTGAATTTTGAGTTGACTGAATCCAGGTGTAGGTCTTTTTTTAAAAAAGTTATTCTTTGTGCTCAGTGGGCTATTTCACTGTGAAAGCTTATTCCTTTCTTCACTTCTAGGAAACAATATGTCATTGCTTTATTTTTTAATTATTCCCCTTCCATTCCCTCTGTTCTCCCTTTCTGAAATTCCTATAAAATAGGATGGTAGAATTTCTGGATCCATCTTCCATGGATTCCCCACTTTTTTTCTATGCCAACATGAGGTGTTTTTTATTAAGTAATAAAAATAACTAAATGAAATCCTCCAAGTCCCTTTAAGACTCAGCCTTGTTGTGTGCACAGTAGGTGCTGAATAAACATGACCTCCTTCTTCATTCTCAGCACCTACATCAACAACCACATTATTATCAACAGTAACATTTATTGGCTCCTTATTGTGTGAAGGCAGTGAGAAAAGTACTTGACACAGAACCCTATTTAATTCCCAGAAACCTATGAAGTAGGTATAATTATTGTTTCCATCTTACAAATGAGAACACTGAAAGCCATAAAGCAGAGAGGTTTGGAACAAGACCTTACCTCTGGCCAAAGAGCCTGGTTTGAGGTGAATCTCCCCCATAGCTGGGTGATCAGTGTAGGTGTGAGGATAAGGAAGGGGGAAATTTCATTAGATACTTCAAATGCAGTTTCCAAATCAACAATCCCAAGGAATGGCCCAGGTTCCAGTAACGCTGAAATTTTGAAATTCAAGTTCTTTCTTAACATTTCTACTTTTGTGCCAGACTTCTTTGCATGATTTTTTTAAAAACAGTGTCAATTTGTTCTTTATTATCTGCCTTTGATGTTGAAGTTAGAATGGTCTTCTCTACTCCCTTCCACTCCAAAATGATACTAATAAATATTCATCTATCTTCTTCTTTTACTATTTTGATGATTTTACGTTTTACATTCAAAGGTTTCAGCCATCTGGAATTTATTCTAATCTCAGCCATGACTCGGAGCTCTAACTTAATTTTTTTCCCTAATGGTGAGTAAGTTGTACCCACCATGCCTTTGGCCTTTTAAAAGGCAGCTCAACTCCCAGAGCTCCATAAAAGCCTAAGAGTTAAGAATAGAAAAGCTAGGACTGTAACTCAGTTAGATCGTAATCTCTGCTGCATCACCACTCACTCTGGGACTCTGGCAGCACTCTGTTCTCCTTAGGGAAAAAGCTCTGGCCAATGATGTAAGGCCAAGAGGGCTGAGGCAGTGAGAGGAGGATTTGCAAAGAACCCTCTGGAGGAGGTTAATAGAGGCTGTGTCCCTGCCACCAGGCATGGCCTTAGGAAAAAGAGTTGGTCAACCTTGCAACTGTTGCAAGTGGCCCCAAGCTCTCCTCCTTAACTGTATTCTTTTTCTTAACCCCTTTGTCCTTTCTTGACTCCAAGCCCAGTTCATGCTGCTTCTCTGTGAAGCCCAGGTGCTCCTTTGTCCTGGACCTCACTGCATTTGGCACTAATGCAAACTTTGCCATTGTTAACTCATTGACGTGTCAACAAAACTTTGCCATTGTTTGTTGACATGTCAATGAGTTAACAAATAAACTAAGTTTCCAAGTTCAAAGGATGCTGCCTGCCATGTACAGGAGACAAAACCCCAAACACCAGAAGATAGAAGATGTGGCCACCCCTGTAATGTTCGCTGGGGCTCCAACCATTCGTGGCACCGTGGTTGGCACCATGGAGTGGCTGTGACTCGGATCAGACCACCAGAAGCTAAGGAGGCCATTCTATTTGGCGAGTGTCAGGTCCCGGAGAGAGCAGGAAGAGTCAACTTTCTCTCTTTCCTTGGGGAGCTGATAACTTATGTGTAAGTGTGTAGAGGGAATCTTGGAAGAAACTTCAGGAAAGAAAGAATCGAGCCCAACAAAGCCTCCTAAGAGAATAAGGGATACAGGTGAGTTGGAGAATGCTCCTTCATCTTAAAAAATGTGCACTAATGGTTCTTGTGGCTGAATGTGTGTGAGGCTCCAAACTCTTAACATACTGTGTCTCATTTGATCCCCATGAACCCAGGTGGCATTTTGTTGATGAGGAAGCTGCATTTTGTTGATGAGAGGTGAGATGACTTAACTATGATCACCTCGAGGGGGCCACAACCAGAAATCCAGGTGAGCAGGGGGTTAACTTCAGAGAGGAGAAGGACCCACCCTTGGCTGTTCATACTTCTTTTTCTCCTTCTCCATCTGCTTGGAAGTACCTGGTGGGGCTGAACGGAATTTTCAGTCTTGTTCTCTGGGCCTTTGTACTGCAGTTTCCTCCGCCTACATTGCCCTTCACAGCACTTTTCCTCTGGTGAAATTTCAGCCTTCTTTGAGAGGCCAGCTCCCATGTCCTGGCCCTGGTAGGGCCTCCTGCTCCTCCTCCTCCCCTTCCTGGAGCCCCTTCCTGGAGCCCTCAGGCACGGTCCAGCCTGACTGTAGTTCATGAAGTACATGTCTCCCCTAGGCCTGCCTCCCTGCAGGCCGCCCTCACTGAGGACAGACGAACTCTTTTTGGTCTTTCCAGGGCCTAATATAGGGCCTGGCGCGAATGCTTGTTGAATAAGTGCAGGCAGAAAACCAACGTTTTTTTGAGCCATGTCAATGCGTCAGTTTCAGAGCTTGTTCCTGTTTATCCCTCTAAATCCTCCCCTGAAGATTATGTGAAACTTAGCTGAGAACCACAAAAATGCTCATTCCTTTGAATTGTCTTTTGCACTATTTCCTTGGGAATTATTCTTTTTTTTTTTTTTCCCCTCTAAAAGATATTTTATACTTTGAGAATTAACAAAGAGAAAATTTCTTAAAATATACATGTATTACAAAATTTATCATCGCACCCCTTTTCAAATGCACAGTTCAGTAGTGTTTAGTATGTTCACAATGTTTTGCAATATATAAGATAAACTTTTGCATTTTGCAAAATTGAAACTCTATACCCATTAAACAACTCCCCATTCCCTACTCCTCTCAGCCCCTGGAAACAACCATTACACGTGTCTCTATTAATTTGACTATTTTGGATACCTCATGTAAGTGAAATCATTCCGTATTTGTGTTTTTGTGACTGGCTTATTTCAGCACAGTGTCTTCGAGGTTCATCATGTCATATCATAGCATATGTCAGAGTTTCCTTCATTTTAAAGACTGAATAATATTCCATTCAGACGTAACTTTTAATTTGTTTCTTTTTATTTAACTTTCAACTTTTCTATTGCTTTTCAGTCTCAGATTTTGCTATTACTTTCTAGTTTTACTGCATTGTGATTAGAGAATGTTATCTATATTCATCCTACTTTGAAATGTACTGAGATTTCGTTCGTTTGTTTTTCTCAGCCTGTCATGTGGTCATTTGTTAATGATCAACAGGCACTAACAAGAGTATATTCTAGGTTTTCAAGGTATGGAGCTTGATATCTTTTAATTTGATCTGTCTTACTAAGTTAACAAATCAAGTCCTCCATATCCTTCCTTATTGTGTGATTTATTGATCATGGACTAAGAGAGGTAAGTGAGAATTTTCTACTCTTACTATATTTCTGTCCATGTCTCCAGGTACTTCTTCTTTTTTTGCATTATAAATTCTGATACTTTATTTTGGTGCATAAATATTTATGACACATCTTCACTGTGGCTCTCAGCCTTTATCATTACAACATTTTCTCCTGTGGCTTGTTTTCTGATTTTCTGTGAATTCAGCTGTGTCTGATATTAAAATCATAACTCTTTTTTGTTGTTGTTGTTACCTGTATTTGCATGTGTGATATTTGTTCTGTTTTCTATTTTTTCCTTCTCTTCTCCTTTCAATCTGTCTGAGGAGCACTATTTTAGATATGTCTCTTACACATGGCACTACCTAGGTTTTATTTTGTGATTTCATGAGCTGTTTCTAAAGAGTGGGGTGATCAGGTCAAAGTTAAAGAAAGCTTTTAAAGCTCTTGACCCTCATGGCCAAATAATTTTTTCACTGGTTGGATTTGTCCTGTTACCAGCATTTAGAAGCAAGCCATCTCCCCACCATTATCAGCATGACTATTACACTGCTGCTTAAATATTTAATAGGTGAAAATGGGACCTCATTGTTCTTTCATGCTTTTCTTGGCTTCATCTAATTCTACTTTAAGTAAATAAAGATGGAAGAAAAAAAGAAGTTAAAATGGAACATTCCTTTTCAGATATCTTCAGTGAGATTTAAATGGGTGGTGGTATTTCTTATTCCAGATTTCCATGACATTGGACCAATCTTTCCACGGGCTCCTCAGCCCAGGCCTTGGATCTTTGCAGGAGAAACTGTCCAGGTTTCTTTCTCATAGCCCTACACCATGCTTTCTTCCCTCTGAAGTGAATAGGCAAAATAACAGAATAGGAAGATATTGGGTCTGAAGCTAGATTGAATAGCTTCATTGCTATTTTATTGCAAATAGCAATGCTATTGCAATAGCCAGATTGCAAAAGCTAGATTGAAGCTAGAGTGAATAAATCTCAGCTCCATCTCTGCTGTTTACTAGCTGTGTGTTCTATGGCAGTTACTCAACCTCTCTGTACCTTGGTTTCCTGAGGTAATAATTCTTAACGGTAACAATGACTATAATAGTAAATATAGTAACACCTGTTGGGGTTGTTGTGCAGAATAGTTAATTTATGCAAAACACCCAGACAGGATTGCTGTTGGCTCTTCCTCTGGGAAACACATGGTTTCCACTTCAACTACGGTGGTTTTGGTGGAAGCATTTCCTTCTTCCAAGACCCTGCTCTCTTAGCCATTGCATTTAGTCTTAGGCCAGGGGCAGGCTCCTCACAAGAACAGAGCCAATCACAGTCCTTTCCTGGGGACTAAACCTGGGACAGGAGAAAAGAAGCCTTTAGTGCCTTTCTGATAGGGAAACTCCCACGGTGTGAGACCCAGGCTCCTGGCAGCCATGTTTCCAGCCAGTGAGGGGAGCCCGGCTTTGAGAGTGAGGCTAACTGACCAGTGGAGAAAAGTTGACATTGGAAATGAAAAGAGATGGACATTACTGGAACCCTTAGTTTTGGCTGTCTCCTCGCAAAGAGTCGGACATGACTGAGCGACTGAACTGAACTGAAAGGCACCTTATGAGCCAATAAATACCCATTTTCTCTAAGATTGCCCTCATTGAGTTTCTGTCACTTGCAATCGAAAGAGTCTGAGTACATTTCCTAAGGCACCTTAGTACAGTATAGATCATGGGGTCTCCTGTCTGTCCACCTCTCTGAAAAGCCCTAAGACACACACACACACATATTCGCGCGCACACATTCACAGCAATTCCCAGCCTCTAGATATGAACTGGCGGAGAAGGCAATGGCACCCCACTCCCTCTTGCTTGGAAAATCTCATGGACGGAGGAGCCTGGTAGGCTGCAGTCCATGGGGTCTCTAAGAGTCGGACATGACTGAGCGACTTCACTTTCACTTTTCACTTTCATGCATTGGAGGAGGAAATGGCAACCCACTCCAGTATTCTTGCCTGGAGAATCCCAGGGACAGGGGAGCCTGGTGGGCTGCCATCTGTGGGGTCGCACAGAGTCAGACACGACTGAAGAGACTTAGCAGCAGCAGCAGCAGATATGAACTGGTGTTCTTTCCCCTCCTGCGCTGCCCACACAGACCTTAGCTTCTCTGCTTCTCTACACACACCAGAGACTGCTGTGCTCATGCCTGGCCTAAGGAACTGCACTTGCTAAACAGGATGTTATCCCGGAAATCTGTGCCCTTCTCTGTAGGCCCCTTGTTCTTTTTTTCACTGCCCTATTCAGTAACTTCGCAAATATCTAATGAGCACCTGCCAAGAACCATGTCAGGCCTGGGGCCCCAGAAAGGCAGCAGACAGTTCCTGCTGTCAAGGAGCTGCAGGCCATGGGGGCCATCAGGCTGTCAGAAGACAGCTCCAAGAGAGACGGCAGGGCGAGTGTGGAGCAGATGTCTCTGCCAAGTGCTGCAAGAGCTCAGAGGGGGCTCTGTCACTGGCTGCCGAGGATTGTCTGCTGTGACTCTGTTCTATCTGCCTCCAGCTTTTCCCTACCCCAGCCCACCCTGCCCACTGCCACCAAAATGTCTTCCCCAACAGCTCAGTTCAGACTGCCTCTGCCCCCTTCCCAGCCTTGAGCCCACAAGCCTTAGCCTGGCAAGACCCTAATCCAGATATTACCTCAACCTACTTTCTCAGCCATGTTGTTCCCTGGTCCTCAGGAAACTTACCCACGCCAGGTCACTCACCTTCATCACATATGTCTGTGTTTCCCCACCTTGGTGTCTCCGCTTGCCCTGTTCCCTCTGTCTCGCATCCCTGCAAGTCCCAGTTGTACATACCTTCCAGGGTAAGGGATGGCAAATGTGAGCCACATGCCTGCTCCGATCATCTGGCTGTGTTGCCGTGTTGAGAAGGATTCTGTGGACATACCTGTTTTCAGTGAAAGAGTAAGGGATCAGGGACTTCCCTGGTGGTCCAGTGGCTAAGACTCCAAACTCCCAGTGCAGGGGGTCTGGGTTCGATCCCTGGTCAGGGAACTAGATCCCACATGCCACAGCTAAGACCTGGTACAGTCAAATAAATTTTTTTTTAAAAAGAAAGAGTAAGGGATCAGTCAGCAAAATCAGCCATGGGCACCAAATCGGGTGTGTGCTGGGGCTGGGGATCAGGGAGAGGTGGAGGGTTGGAGGGAGTAGGTGGTGATGAACAGCACTCTTGGGGTGCGAGGGTACTTTGGTCCAGGTTGAGGTTCTTATGGATTGCCCCATCCCCATGAAGACTTCCTTGCTCCTTCAAGTGAAATTAACCTCTTTCTCTTCTGAATTTTTATCGCCTTCTCTCTGTGCCTTAGTGACAGCATTAGATTGCTATCTTTTTATGATACCTCTGCTTTTTTTTTTTTTCTATTTGAGGAGACAGATGGTACCCTATGGAGTATAAGTACAAGGGAGAGATTCAAAACACATTAACCAAACGGATGGAAACCCAGTCAGTTCCATGTGATGGAACTGTGTGGAACGCTAATATAGATATACAAAGAGCCGCAAGGGGCCCGTCCTGAGCGGCCGGCCTTCCCCATAGCCTTGGGCAGAGATGAGGATTGTTACAGCTCCATTCTGACTCCTGAACCAATGTCCTGCCCTGCTGCTTCTGCCTGACTTGTCACCTGCTATCTTCCTGGGCACCTGTGACCACCGAGGTCTGAGCTCCCAGCTTCTCTAATTCATCCCTTGACTCAGTAAACCAGGGTTGATGCTTCCTCGGCATCCTTCTCCTCTTGTGCTCGCCATTAGGAGCCCAGGGACGGTGTCCTGCCTTCAGTCTGATCACAGGCTGGGAGAGAGTAGGGCAGAGGTGGTGGAAGGATGGAGACCTGAGTCACAGGATTCAAGAAGTGATGTGGGCCTTAAGATAGGAGCAGAGAGGGTGCTGAGGAGGGATAATAGCGGTTTCTGGGGTGGGGTGGAGTCGGGGTGGAAGTTCTTGACACACCCACACCCACCAAATTTCCTCTTCCTCCACGCTCTGCAGCACATCATGGCTGGGTTGCCTGACTGTCACTGCAAGCTCTGTGCCCCCCAGTTCCCAGGCAGCCTGTAAAGATGGAGCGAGGAAACATTTAAGCAGCCTCAGAGCCTCCTACCTCTCCCTGTCCCACACAAACACTCAGACCTCAGCAGCCCAGCCCTAATGACCACTCCAGGCCTGAGAGCTTCCAGCCACTCCTGGACTCTCTTGAATCTCCTTAGCTGCTGTTCACACCTGGGATTCTGGGCCCACGTAACCATCTGGGCTCCCGAGCCACATGGAGGCCTGTCCCCAAATTATTCTCGGGGCTCCAGGATGACTAGCAGATTCACTCAGGCTGCCCTATCCCTCTGTTGCTCGGGGACTCTGGTGCCACCCCAGGCACCTCCCTCACCCTTTTACCCACTCCCCCTCCCTGCTTCCCACTCCACACACATGTTTCGGCTGGAGACCCAGCTGCAGAGCCGTGCAGCCCTGTTGGCAGGAGATGTGCTGGCTTGAGAGCTGCCTGGAGGGGAACGTGGCAGATCACATTTCTTCAGCTCGTGCCAAATATTATTCAGACACAGCTTTTCAGACAGACACAAATTGCTCATCCAATAAACACAGAAGGGCTAATCCCAAGACATTTATCAGAGTGGGGAAAGATGAGAGAAAAGGGAGACACACAAGAGGCCTTTGAGAGCTGGCCTGGTGTGGCTGGCCTGAGGGGAGGTGGGGAGACCCGCAGGCACTCCCAGGGTTTTCTCCTTAGAGGACCTGAAATCCAGCACCAGGGCACCGGGGTTTGCTTTCACTGTGACACACAAAGCCAGGGTTGGTGTGTACACTTCCCAGAACAGAGTGGAGGAAATGAACGCAGGCCAGGGTGACTCTGTGGGCAGTCACCCCCACCTCCAGTTGTCAGTGGTCGTGGGGATTAGCCGTCTGCAGCAACTCTGTCACTTCTCAACCATGCACACGTAGTAAGCCCTCAAGGCGTGCTGTGATTGTCGGCAAAGTTGTCAGGAGACAACACTCCTGGACTGGAATTTCTTATTTCTGGCTGACAGGTGTGAGAGCACAGCTGCTGAGAAACAGGTTGATGGACTAGGCCTGACCACGATGGCAGTGGACTGGAGACACAGGGGGCCTCTGTCAGTACCAGAGGGCTGGCCAAGCCTTTGAGGTCCTGTGCTCATCCCTTTCTGCTGTGCCTTCCAAAGGGCGCCTTGAGTGTTCCTCTTTAGGGATTCTGCCCAGAAATGAAAGAAAGCAGGCCCTCCTCTGACACCCCATCTTGAAACTCAGGGAGAGGAGGCCCAGGTGAAGTCTCTAGAGACAGCCTGGGTCCTCCCACGGTCTGTGCCATGCCACTGGGACTCTGGTGTGTGCCCAGGAAGAGGTGGGCATGTGCCCACTGGAGGGAGGAGGCACTAACTAGATCAGAGTGAGGGCACGGAAGTAATTGCCAGCATTTATATAGTTGGGCACTGTTCTTACTTTTCTCACAACACCATGGCACAGTAAATGTACTATTATTGATACCATTTTTCCGGTGAGGCACTGAGAGGTTAGCTAGCTTGTCTAAGTTCACCCAGTTCATGAATGAGAGGCTTTAGCATCTGTGCTCTTAACTCGCCATACAGCCTACAGTGATTTTCAGAAATCAGCTTCAGAAATGCCAGTTGTGTGGGAGTACTTAGGAGAGTAGGAGGCTGGAGTCCCCAGACCTGGGATGGTGCCTCTGAGGCCAGTGTTAATGCAGGTTTCCACTGAGGACCTGGGGGCGTCTATAATTAGGCTGATTAACCCTCCTAGTTTTCCAGAAACTGAGAGGGGTCTTGGGATGCTGATTTTCACTTTTTAAAACTGGAATAGTGGTTCAGTGCTAAAGAATCCACCCGCCAAAGCAGGAGACCTGGTTCAGTCCCTGGGTCGGAAAGATCCCCTGGAGGAGAAAATGGCAACCCACTCCAGTATTCTTGCCAGGAGAATCCCATAGACAGAGGAGCCTGGCGGGCTATAATCCATGGGTCACAGAGAGTCAGACATGACTTAGCAACAGACTTTCATGTTCATGGGCAAGTAGGGGTAGTTGACCATCCTGCCTGTAACATAAGTTCTGGTCTTGGATTGCTGTCAAACAACTGCAGGTCCAACCAGCAGGCCACCTTCCCCCTCACATTCCAGGCTAGGGAATAACAGAGTGGTGTGCTGACTGGGAAGAGGAGCAGAATAACAACAGCTGGCAGCAGCTCTTCCCAGATACTTAGGAGGTGCTGTGCTGTGCTCAGTAGTGTCCTACTCTTTGAGACCCCATGGACTATAACCCACCAGGCTCCTCTGTCCATGTGGATTCTCCAAGCAAGAATTCTGGAGTGGGTTGCCATGCCCTCCTCCAGGGGATCTTCCCAACCCAGGAATCAACCCTAGGTCTCTTGAATTGCAAGCAGTTTCTTTACCATCTGAGCTACCAGGTAAGCCCAAACTTAGAAGTTCAGACTATAATGAACAGGCAGTAATAAACAGGGACACCTCAGCCCTCAGAGCTTAGTGGGAACAGGTGTCTTCTGGCAAGGCCAGTCTTACACAATTAGGAAGACTGGGAAATTCCCAGGGGAGGACTGGCCAGGCAGCCCAGGTGGCTCCCAAGGAAGCTGGGGGAAGCCCCCACCCACCGGCCTGCCAGGAGCAAGTTTCTATTCTGGATCCTGAAACTTCATTCCTGCCAGGAATGGCCTCTCCTCTACCTACCTGCCCAGTGATCCACATTGACCTGGTGTGCCTAGGCTAAGCATCCCTTACCCTTCTCCTTCTCTTATTTTGTCCCCTGCTCGGTACATGACCTATTTGTCAGTCTCTTTGACTGTAAAGTCTGAACTTCACTCATGCAATACCTGGAAGATTCCAAGAGAAGGAGAATGGTACAGAATCCATGGGTAGAAATGCTGTTGGGTCTCGGAGGGACAATGGGGCAAGAAGCTTCAGGAATGCAGGCAGTGCTCGCTCTTCAATTCTGGGCTCACTTGGTCTTTGTGGTCTGTAAAATAGAAGACATTGCAAGAGTTCATCCAGCTGCTCGAAATAATTTGTTTCCTGTCCAAATGAAGTCAATCCAAGACACTGAGAAAACTTTCAAGTGAGATTGCGCAATCCCTGTCAGAGGTTTTGGAGGACGAGTGCAATAGGAAGAAGTTTGGAACACTGGTCATGTGCAAATGATTTTCCAGTTTTGAAAAAGGAGGGGTGGTGATCGGTTTCTGTTACTTCAAACAGATCTAAGGGGGAAAAGGGAGGGGGGATTTGCCAGTTCACATTACTGATGAGTCCAGAGCAGTCTGATATGGCCATGGCAGGGCACACTCCCACCTCCTTTCGGCTTCTCGGGCAGGCTCTTTCCACGTGGTAGTTCTAGGGGGTTGAATAGTGTACCCCCCAAATTCATGTCTACCCAAAACCTCACAAAAGATCTTTTTTTAATAAATAATTTATTTATTCATTTATTCTTGGCTGTGCTGGGTCTTTAACAAAGAGTGGCTGTGTGGGCTTTTCTCTAGTTTTGAGTCAGGGCTACACTCTAGTTGCAGTGTGCAGACTTTTCATGGCAATGGATTCTCCTATGGAGAATAAGCTTTAGGCGTGTGGGCTTCAGTAATTGTGGCACATGGGCTTGGTTGCTCTAAGGCATGTGGAACCTTCCCAGATCAGGGATCGAACCTGTGTCTCCTGCATTGGCAGGCGAATTCTTTATCACTGAGCCACCCGGGAAGCCCTCAGAAAAGATCTTTTTTGGAAATAGGGTCTTTACATATGCAATTGGTTAAGGCAAGATGATGTCATACTGGATTAAGGTTGGGCCCCTTTTTCTAGTGATTGGTGCCCTAGTCAGAAGAGAATACATCGGCAGAAGAGAGAGATACACACAGAGAAGGCCATATGGTAACAGAGGCAGAGTGGAGGGATGCAACTAGAAGCCAAGGAAGGTCAAGGTTGCTGGAAGCCACTGAAGGTAAATGAGCCAAGGAAGGATATTCCCTAGAGCTTCTAAAAATGCTAGGGAAACATCCTGTCTTTGGACTGCTAGCTTTCAGAACTGTGAGAGAGGATATTTCTATTGTTTTCAGTTGCCAAGTGTGTGGCAATTTGTCACAGGAGTCCTAGAAAACTAATACAATACCCTTGTCAACTCCGGGTTGGCCATCCTAGAGGAAGGGAAGAGGCTTTTTCTCAACACTTACCAAAATTCTGGAGAGGAGGGGACCTTTGCTTCCTGAACGAATCACTGTGACTGGAGGGAAACAGCACTCTGTTTGGACTGATATGAATTCCACATTCACTGAGGGGACTGTGGTGAGGTTAGACTATCCCAACCACGTGGGGAAGAGTGGACATCTTTTACCAGAATGAGGAATGAACACAGGGGAGACAAAATTAACACCTGTCCATTACAGGGAGGAAAACTGATTCTGCAAATTATGCTCTCATCTAAGAATAGATTTTTAAAAAATAATTTTACACATTTGAGTATGCTGGGTCTTTGTTGATGCATGGGCTTTTTCTCTAATTGTGGTGAGTGGGGGCTACTCTCCAGTTGTGGAGCTTGGCTTCTCATTTTGTGGTTTCCCTTGTTGCAGAGAACTGGCTCCAGGGCACAAGGGCTTCAGAAGTTGAATTGTGGCATGTGAGGTCAGTAGTTGCAGCTCCCAGGCTTTAGGGAAGCAGGCTCAGTAGTTGTGGTTAGTTGCTTAGTTGCTCCACACATGTGGGATCTTCCTGGACCAGGGATTGAACTTGTGTCTCCTGCATTGGCAGGCAGATTCTTTACCACTGAGCCACCAGAGAAGCCTAGATGATAGTACAATTAAGAGGAAAAGTAATCTGCTAAATCACTGGGGTGAACCTATGTCACTACATTGTTCATTCAGCATGCAAACCCCTTTCTTATTTTGGAGAAATTTTCCAACAATACCATTATTGTATTGTGCTTAGTCGCTCAGTCATGTCTGACTCTTTGCAACCCCACGGACTGTAGCCCGACAGACTCCTCCATCCATGGATTCTCCAGGCAACAATACTGGAGTGGGTTGCCATGTCCTCCTCCAGGGGATCTTCCCAACCCAGGGATGGAAGCCGGTCTCCCACATTGCACGCAGATTCTTTACTGTCTGAGCCACCAAGGAAGCT
>NW_020867509.1:0-37000 GCF_003369695.1 Bos indicus x Bos taurus | reverse complement strand
TGAGAGAAGTATCTTCTGCTGAGGGATGTCACCTGGTGAAAAACTGCAGCAATTATTTGTTAGATAAGAAGGCATTCAAATTAAATATATAGCTTGGAAAAAGCAAGGGCTTGTAGAGTAGTCCTGGGTACCAAGATTTCTTCTAGGTACTTTGTGTTGTCCTATGTAATCTTCATCTCAAGCCTGAGATACAGGAAGTCCCCTACACATGAATGAGTTCTGTTCTGAGAGTGAGTTTGTTTAAGTCCAATTTGTTCATAAGTCCAACTAAGTTTAGCTTAGGTACCCAACTAACCACAATTGGCTATATATTACTGTAATAGGTTTGACTACTTTTCACACAAATAATACATAAAAAACAAACACCACACAAAAAATGTTTAATCTTATAGTACAGCACCTTGAAAAGTACAGTAGTACAGTACAACAGCTGGCATTCAGGGGCTGGCATCACATGAACAGGCAAGAAGAATTACAACTGGAGGAGGGAGAGGAGGTGGGAGATGGTAGAGCTGAAAGATCATCAGCAATAGGAGATGGAAGGCAAGCTGCAGTCTCACTCACACCTTATGTAATTGGACACACAATGCACAGTCACAACTTGAGGGTTCATAGGTAGAAGACTTACTGTAGTAACTAGTACCTCTTCCATTTTCCAGGAGAAAGTGATACTCAAAGATCAGATTGGTGTTTCTATAGGGGAGAACAAAATCATTGTCTCTCTACTCTTCTGAGTTTCTTGGCTGCTGCAGCTGCTGCTAAGTCGCTTCAGTCGTGTCCGACTCTGTGCAACCTCATAGACGGCAGCCCACCAGGCTCCCCCGTCCTGGGATTCTCCAGGCAAGAACACTGGAGTGGGTTGCCATTTCTTTCTCCAATGCATGAAAGTGAAAAGTGAAAGTGAAGTCGCTCAGTCATGTCCGACTCCTAGCGACCCCATGGACTGCAGCCTACCAGGCTCCTCCATCCATGGGATTTTCCAGACAAGAGTACTGGAGTGGGGTGCCATTGCCTTGACTGAGACCTCTATAAAAAAGAGGTAGCTTTGAGTAACTCATTATACCATCTTCAACTAAAGACAAAAGTAAAAAAGTGTGTGGGTGTGTGTGGGGGGAGGGGTGTGTGTGTGTTGGAGGGCAGAGGGGGTAGTTATGGGAGCTTAGCAGAAAACAATGGTAAATAAGGGTAAGATTTGTTATGCTGATTTAAGTCTGCCCTCTCCTTTGTAAGATCCTCTTGTGATCTAGCCACCCTTCTCTTCCTTTACAGAGAGAGCAATCCCTTTACAAGGAGAGAGTCCCTTTATAAATCTCCCTTACAAAAGACTAACTTTTATTTTCAGAGTTTCTCCTATGCCTGCTGTTTCCCAGAATAATCAGCTCAAAATAATCTTTATGCCAAAAATGCATATTTGGGGGTGTCATATTCTGTTACCCTCTCTTCATTCTAAACCCAAGTCTGCCTAAATCCATGGCCCACACGGTTCCCTCATGTCCTGCACAACAAGGAGACAGATGCATCAGACCAAGGGTAGGAGGCTTACTTGAGAGAGCTGCTGATGGGCTGTAGCCAGTACAGAGCTCCCTTGTACTTAATGAGCGCTCAATTAATGTGTCAATTAATTTGGTCTGATTTATTTTACTTCTATATTAAGGGTATGAAACTGAAAGGAGCCCCACTGACAGAATTGAGAAAGGCTTTTAGAATGTCCAACTGAGCCTCAGGTTTTAGCCTGAATTTTAATAAGAAACCATTACCAGTGTTAAAAAAGAGACAACAGACGAAATGAAGTCACTTAACTAAGACCACATCACCAAACTGAAGCTTAATCCCTAACCCAGTTGCAGTTTCCGTCTCCCTCAGGAATGCAGATTTTTTTTTTTTAATTAATTAATTATTTATTTTTGGCTGCACTAGATCTTTGTTGCAGCATGCAGGCTTTCTCTAGTTACGGCGCACAGGCTTCTCACTGCAGCGTCTTCTCCTGGTGAATACAAGGGCGCAGGTGCTTGGGTTTCCATAGTTGCAGCATGCAGGCTCGGTAGTTGTGACACACAGACTTAGTTGCCCCATGACATGTGGAGCCTTCCCGGACCGGGGATCAAACCCATGTCCCCTGCATTGGCAGGCAGAGTCTCAACACCACTGGACCGCCAAGAAGGTCCAGAAATGCAGTCTTAACCAGTAAGTTTGGAATTTTCTGGTCAGCACCAAGGAAGTCATCTGTCACATCCCCCAAAGGAAGGGGAGGTGATCCACTCTCTGCCTATTAAAACCTTCCATCTTTATAGCTCCTGGGAGCTCCTCTCCACTTGCTAGGCAGGATGCTGCACAACTCATAAATCATTTAATAAAGCCAACTGTATCTTTAAAATGTACTCGATTGAATTTTTGTCATTTAACATCAATCATTTATAGGGAGTGACATTATTTAAGGTTAATGTGGGAGCTGCCTGACTGGAATGAGAAGGATGATATTAGACACAGATGCAACAGTTAGAATAATAATTTGGCTTCCAGAAATTCTGTGAAAAAAGAAGTTTGTGTATATATGCAAAATTACATTTTTCTGGAGGAAAAAAGATTCATAAATTCCAGTGAAACCTCAGAGGAGTATACACACAGTAGAGTAGTGTGTGTGTGTGTGTGTGTGAGTATTTTTATTGAGACAGGACAGGGCAGTTTGGGGGGCTTAGCAGAGATGGTAAGGGACTTCCCTGGTTGTCCAGTGGTTAGGACTCCACTATTCTACTGCAGGGGGCTCATGTTTGATCCCTGGTCAGGGAACTAAGATCCCGCATGCTACACAACACAGCCAAAAAAGAAAATATGGCAAACAAAACCATAAAAGTTGAGATTGGGTGGGCAGTAGCAGAAATATAAAAAAGCAATATAAAGAACCAATGCAAATGTTTTCCCCAAATTCACTAAATTAACAAGATTTAGTGAATGTTTATAAACAATAAAAGAAAGGAATGAGTCAAAGACAATAAAAAGATTTCAAATGGTGATGGTCATGTAGTTTATTATCAGAGCTGGGGAAGACGGGAACCCATTGAATTTGTGATGACAAAGAAATATTCACAAGGAAACGTCTTGTTGTGGGGAGAAAGTAGAGACAAATCTTGCTGAAAGTATAATTTTATAGTCATCTGTTCAGAGATGTTTCTGAGGAGTCTTGAAAACAAGATGCCTTCTAGGTAGGAAGAATCCAAGAGCGTGGGGGATCCAAAGAGACAAGAGAAATTAGGATGAAAGAAGTGATCAATAAGCAGATGCACTTGAGAGATCATGGGCATTGCACACCACCAAAATACTCTATTAGTGACTCAAAGCCGAGTTCGTTTGTGAGCGGGAACTCTACTTAATTTCAGAGGGGTGGGGCCACGTTAGAATCTGTATGAGATTCAGGGTTTGGTTTAAGGTGGGTCTTTTCATGCTGTGTCTTGTTAGGACTAGGTAGGAATCATGATACCATAGTTTAGGACTGGTGGACACTGAAAAGTGAGGATTTTGAAGAGACTTGCAGAATTAATGCTATCAGCTATCTATTGACAAATGCAACAGTTCATTTAAATGGGTTTTCCCACAAAATTCCTACAATGATAATGAAAGTTTTTGCAACTTTCTTCTTTGGCAAGAGTTTCCACAATAGTAAACACATTAATGAAGACAAGTAAGGTTATGTTAGTGGGGACAGATGAATAGTAGTCACGGTCATGTATGCAAACTGAGTGGTTTAGACAGTTTCAAGTCTCAGCATAAGACTTTCCAGCAAATGTAGCTAGTAGAAAGTTGTTAATGAGCTTCCAAGTTGCAGGGATTTGAATTGCTCCAGAATTCACTCAAATTCCTTGTCTTCCATCACAGCTCCCCATTCCCTTAGGTCCAACCCAGTGTAGTCCGGTCCGGTCCTGTAGCCACTAAAAGTGCTCTATACTCTAGATAAACCCGGGCAGAATGCTGCTACCAGACTGTTTTCAACTATTCGATCCTTGAGGTCCTAATTTGCATACTGTTTTGAACACATTTGCAGTGCTAACTGCAAAACACCCCATTTGTGAATCAAGAACAGAATTTTTTTGCAGTCTGCTGCAATTCTTCTCAAACCAAACATTCAGCAGCATACACACAAAAAAAGTAGTACAGAGAATTTTAAAGCATCACAGGGAATAGGAAAAAGGCACCACTGGCTTGCTATATTGAGAATACTTACATGTCTAGAGTACAGAGGGAGGAGGAAGCTGACCCTTTGTCTTCTACCCTTGGCTTTTCATGCTTTCTCATCTCTCTGCTTTTGGCTACTATGGCAAGCAGCAGCCTTCACCCAGGTAATTGCCTGAAGATAGAATCAGGGGGCAGAGAACTCAATCCCTGAAACCACGAATCTCAGGAATCTTCATTCACCTCCATCATTATCCTGTATCTGTATTTCCCTAGGATAAAGCATAGAATGTACCTACCATGAAGTTAAGTGAATATATCCTGTGATATATTTGCTGTGATAATTATGGCATTGTTATTTTTTCCTCAGAGGAATTTTTTTCTTAGAGAATTTCTGTCTGCAGGACAAAAGCCCTGCCCTGTTAAAGCTTGTTGAGTTCATAAAGCCCTGAATGCTTTGTGTTCTGCAAACCTTCCCTGGTAGGGGGTCAGGGCCATACAGAGCTCATATCTCCATGACAACGCCCAACTTTCTAACCTTAATCTTAGGGGTGTCTCAAATGGCTGTGTTAATGATATTGTTCTCTGCATCAGTTCCTGCCTCAGATAGCTGTGATTGAAAGAGAACTGCACCATGAGTCAGCTGAAAGGAATGCGCTGAAGCCACTGCCTCTGCAGTCGGTTTGAATGCCTCTAACACACGCTCTTAGAGTGACATCTAGAGTTGACAAGGTAGAGATCAGTTGTTCCCTGAAGATGGCACCGACACTGCGTTCATACTCCTGATGACTGCAGTTGGGTCACTTTACACATGTGATACATGAATTGGAATCTACATCAGTGTGCAATAAATGTCACCTTTCCCCTCCTCCAAAATAATCCGATGTGATCCACCATCCCATGAAGTTGTCAGAAACATTCTATTTCAGTTTGCTTTTGAACTATGATGTGGAAAAGACTCTGGAGAGTCCCTTGGACAGCAGGGACATCAAACTGGTCAATCTTAAAGGAAATAAATCCTGTATATGATTGGAAAGACTGATGCTGAAACTGAAGCTCCAATACTTTGGCCATCTGATGTGAAGAGACAACTCACTGAAAAGACCCTGATGCTGAGAAAGATTGAAGGCAAAGGGAGAAAGGGGAGGCAGAGGATGAGATGCTTAGATAGCATCACAACTCAATTGACATGAATCTGACAAACTGCAGGAGATAGTGAGGACAGAGGAGCCTGGCAAAGCTACAATCCGTGGGGTCACAAAGAGTCAGACATGACTTAGCAAATGAACAACAACAACAAAATGAGTTTCCTCTCAAACCTATTATTTGAGATGCCTTATGAGATCTTAATAATACAGGACATTTAGGAAAGTGCCCCCACACTTTTCAGCCCAAACAAGTCACGTCTGCCTTTGCTCATTGTCCAGGATATAGATAGACAAGTGTTTGAATCCCACCTTGGTCAACTCTGAAAGTTAATAATCTCCCTAAATCTCAATTTTGTTTTCCATTGTGGAAGGAAACTCAAAAATAGAATCAGTATTGCTAAGAGAACTTTCTAAAATGCAGCCAAGGGGCCATTTGGGATGGTGACTTCTGCACTATTCAGCCTTGCTGGAATCTGATTTGGGGACTGTTTATTGTTCTATATGAGAGCATGCCAGGACATCTCCCAGAAACTCAAACCTTCACCCTAAAATAATCGTGACAGCCTGTCTACTTTTTGGACCCCGTACCCTAAAACAACTCGTGAGTTCTTAAGGACAGATATTTTCTCACTCATCCAGAGTCAACCACAATTCTTCGGGGCAATGTTTAACAGCCTCATGGCTTTTTGTCTTTATAAGCCCCTGTCTCTTTCTCTTCCCTGAAACACTCTTTCCTTGCCTCCAGAATTACAATTCACTCTTCTTCCTAATTTGTATTTATTTTTGGCCTCCTGGGTCTTTGTTGCTTCGCATGGCCTTTCTCTCTCTAGTTGCGGTGAGTGGGGGTTACTCTCTAGTTGTGATGTGCTGGCTTCTCATTGCAGGGACTTCTTTTGTTTTGGAGCAGGGGTTCTAGAGCTCAGGCTCAGTAGTTGTGGTGCATGGGTTTAGTTGCTTCGTGGCATGTGGAATCCTCCTGGACCAAAGATCAACCCATGTCCCCTGCATTATTAGACCACCAGGGAAGTGGAGAATGCAATTCTTAAGACCACAAATAAGCTCTTGTCACTTTCTGCATCATTCTTTGGTTGACAACATAAAATCACTCCATCTACTTCTTGTTGAGGTGGAGGGAAGGGAGGTCCATGTCTGACATAGAAGTAGATGTTCAAAGTCCTTTTATTTTCACATTTTCTGTTAATAAACCTCTGCCTCCAATCATGCTTGCCCTAATTTGTTCTTACTTGGTTCCCAGCATTCTACTGGGGGTTTGACAAACACTCTCTGCTTCGTCAAACTCCAGACAGGCCCCATCACTGAGTATATCATCAGAAGCCCAGTTTCACAAGAATCTTGCCAACTTTACTCAGCCACAGTCCCTTGCCCTTGGCTCTCTAATCCCCCCTCAACATCTGATCAGTTTCCTCAGCCTCCACCATCTCCCTGGTGATATCTGACAACCCTGGCCTGCCTTCAGTAAGAATCCTATTAGATCAGCTCACCAAAGAATTACTCTACTCTCTTAGGAATTTCCATCCCACAGACCCCTCCCCTTACCCCCGTCATAGTTTTATAAATCCCCACTTTTCTTGTTATATTCAAATTTGAGCCCCAGTCTCTCTCCCCCATTGCAAAACCCCATTGTGGTAATCTCTACACCACAATGACGACAATCCTAAATAAAGCCTGCCTTCCTGTTTTCAGTTCAGTTCAGTCACTCAGTCATGTCTGACTCTTTGTGACCCCATGGACTGCAGCATGCCAGGCTTCCCTGTACATCACCAACTCCCAGAGCTTACTCAAACTCATGTCCATCGAACTTGGTGATGCCATCCAGACATCTCATCCTCTGTTGTCCCCTTCTCCTGCCACCTTCAATCTTTCCCAGCATCAGGGTCTTTTCCAGTGAGTCAGCTCTTCAAATCAGGTGGCCAAAAGTATTAGAGTTTCAACTTCAGCATCAGGCCGTTCCAGTGGAATACTCAGGACTGATTTCCTTTAGGATTGACTGGTTGGATCTCCTTGCAGTCCAAGGGACTCTCAAGAGTATTCTCCAACACCACAGTTCAAAAGCATCAATTCTTCAGCACTCAGCTTTCTTTATAGTCCAACTCTCACATCCATACATGACTACTGGAAAAACCATAGCTTTAACTAGACGGACCTTTGTTGGCAAAGTAATGTCTCTGCTTTTTAATATGCTATCTAGGTTGGTCATAGCTTTCTTCCAAGGAGCAAGCTTCTTTTAATTTCATGGCTGCAGTCACCATCTGCAGTGATTTTGGAGCCCCAAAAAATAAAGTCTGACACTGTTTCCCCATCTTATTTGCCATGAAGTGATGGGACCGGATGCCATGATCTTCGTTTTCTGAATGTTGAGCTTTAAGCCAACTTTTTCACTCTCCTTCACTTTCATCAAGAGGCTTTTTAGTTCCTCTTCACTTTCTGCCATAAGGGTGGTGCCATCTGCATATCTGAGTTTATTGATATTTCTCCCGGCAATCTTGATTCCAGCTTATGCTTCATCCAGCCTGGCATTTCTCATGATGTACTCTGCATATAAGTTAAATAAGCAGGGTGACAATATACACCCTTGACATACTCCTTTTCTAATTTGGAACAAGTCTGTTGTTCCATGTCTGGTTCTAACTGTTGCTTTTTTGACCTGCATACAGATTTCTCAGGAGTTCAGGTCAGATGGTCTAGTATTCCCATCTCTTTAAGAATTTTCCCATAGTTTGGTGTGATCCACACAGTCAAGGCTTTGGTGTAGGCAAATAAAGCAGAAGTAGGTATTTTTCTGGAAACTCTCTTGCTTTTCAATGATCCAACGGATGTTGGCAATTTGATCTCTGGTTCCTCTGCTTTTTCTAAATCCAACTTGAACATCTGGGAGTTCACAATTCATGTATTATTGAAGCCTGGCTTGGAGGATTTGAGCATTACTTTGCTAGTGTGTGAGATGAGTGCAATTGTGCGGTAGTCTGAACATTCATTGGCATTGCCTTTCTTTGGGATTGGAATGAAAACTGACATTTTCCAGTCCTTACTGTTTTAACAAGGGGTCAAAATAATTTTTAACAGCAACCAGGGAGAAAAGTCACAGTGCATATTCCTAACACACAAAGACTTTAGCCTCAAAATATTCTCAACTTTATATCTAAAAGTCTGCTGCATCATTTCTTTCCGGGAATCCTGAAACTTCACACATCTCTAGCAGTCCTCATAAAAATGAGAATCCAAGAAAAACTGCCTTAAATCTGTGGGATGCTTGGTGACTAGAGATGTCCTGGAGATAAAAATGACTCTGAAGCAAGAATCAATCTGTGACTATTTCTGCCTCCAGGTGATGCGGTCAATATCAAAATGAAGCTTCCCTCATATAGAAAATGTGCCCTGGACAGACATTTCAATAAATCACAAAGCCACCCACCAGCAGGCACAAAGCAAATTGTTTAGAAAAAGGGCTTATTTATCTCCATCAAAGCTGGTTGCCTTCTTTCCTTTTCTGACCATCCAGACAAGTTCTCAGATATCACTGTCATTTTGCAAATGTGAGAAACAATGAAAATGGCAGATGGGTTGTATCAGAAAGGGAGCAATGTTGGATAAAGAATATGGAAAACTATTTCCACCTCATGTCACAATCTTCTCTCACATTTGACTCTTCCTGACTCTTTGCTCTGTAAAGAAATTAATTCTTGGACAGAGAAACTACAGAGATTTGGCCAGGGGATTAGTAGAAACCTGTCATACATTGACCACTGACCACCTGGATGCCCACATTCATCAAATCAGTACCAGTAAATTTTTAACTGTGTTGTCTTGTTTGCTAATTGTTACATGGGATGTTTCATTAATCTTAAAGAATCTGTTTGCTGAATCTCATAGCATCCATCATACCTATAGAAACATTAGAGACACAATAGGTGTTTGGTACTCGTATTTTTGTTTTTTGTTGTTTTGATTTTTAAATTTTTATTGGAGTATAGTTGCTTTTCAATATTGTATTAGTTTCTACTGTACAGCAAAGTGAATCAGCTCTATGTACACATATGTCTCCCCTTTTTTGGGGTTTCCTCCCATTCAGGTCACCACAGAGCGCTGAGTAGGTTCTCATTAGTTGTCTGTTCTATACGTAGTATCAGTATACATGTCAATCCCACCCTCTCGATTCATCCTAGTTCCTCATCCCCCCTTGGCGTCCACACATTTGTTCTCTTTGTCTGTGTCTCTGTCTCTGCTTTGCAAATGGGTTCATCTGTACATTTTTCTAGATTCCACATATACGTGTTAATACATGATATTTGTTTTTCTCTTTCTGGCTTATATTACTCAGTATGACAGTCTCTAGGTCCATGATTGATTAAGTCTCATGTTGGAGACATTATACACTGAAAGAGGAGCCATATACAACACATCTGTGTTTTGGGGAAAAAAAAAAGCCCTAGGAAGGCAGGGCAGGAACACCAGTTTCTAGTTTGACTGTGGGGCCTTTCTGTTCCACAGATTTCAGCATAAAGCTGGGTATATAATAGCTTTTCAATAGATTCTCAGTTCATTGAACTTCTACCACAGGTAATATGAAAATGGGAATGACAATTCAGGATTGACACAGTTCTGAAGTGTTCCATATTCTGAAAATTGGTCTGAGGAAAGAATTCAATTGCTGCAAAAAAAATAAAAATAAAAGAGAGAGAATGATATCTTCCTCCCTCCCCCCCACAAAAAAATATACAGTATGTCAAATTTTCCACCAAGAACTCTGAAGAAAAGAACTGATAAAAAAAAAATGATGTAAGTGAATTCTTTCAATAAACTTAACAGCCCCAGGAGAAAAACAAGTCACAGCTAATAGGTATATGTTTACAGGGAAGTTATGGCAATAAGACAGCAGCATAATCAGAAAAGAAAAGCATCCCATTCAGCTCCTTAGTTAGCAACCTAAAACTGTTTCAAGTATGTTGAGGACCCAGGATTGTCACACTCTCTGCATGTTTCTTATTCCTCCTGATCCATTTACTCACTGGTTAGTATGATATAAATTTAGTTGCCATAGCAAAGACTTCACAATTTTAAAAAATGGCTTGAGCAAAATTAAAGCTTCTCTTTTATGTAAAACACTAGGTGGGTGCTCCAAGGCAGATCCAGTGTCTCCACCCCAGGCAATTTCTATCATTTTCCTTTTGTCCTCAACCTAGGCTTTTATTTCCTATCCCAATATGGCTGTTCTGATTCCTGCTACCACAACTCCTGCTGGCCATCCCAACCAATGGAAACAGGGGAGGAGGAAGTTGAAAATATGCCCCTCTCATCTGAGGGCATGACACAGAGATTTCTCACATCAGTTCCTCCAAAATGCAGTCCGCATTCTCACCTAATACAAAGAGAGCTTGAAAGGCGGACTATGTTTTGGCCAGCTCTGTTCACACTTTAAAATTACAAGTTTTATTGTCAAAAGGGAGAAGGTGAGAATGGATCTTGGGGAACAGCCAGAAGTCTCTGCCGTATTACGTCAATTGTTTGGTAATCTCTTAACTTTTTCTCGGTGACACAGAACAGTGATTTTCAAACTTGCATAAGGAGGTAAAACACCTGAAAATCATCACCCAAACATGCACATGAGATGTCCCATTATCAATGTTCAAAACTGTCTCCGTGGGACATTACTCCCCCAGGATAGACTGGAAAAAACGATCTGGTGTGGGGGTCAAAATAATTTTGAGAAATGCTGTGACTTCATTCTTTCCTGGAGATATGTGGACACAGTCTCAATTTATAGATTCTGAGAAAACAGCTTAATTTGTTTAATCCAGGATTCCCCTGACAATGAGCCAAAAATCCCATGGAATTAGTGTACTACAAAGTATATACTGGAGGAACGGTTTACTTTCATTCTTCAAACTGGGAACAACTTTAGTAGCAGGAAACATGACTGTTAATTATAATAATTAAAAATCACAACCATATGCTCTTAACAGGCCTTCAGACAAGGAATAATTAGGTGTTACTCGGTCTCTTGCTTTGTGTGTGTTACTTTTTCAGTCGTTTTATCCCATAAGGTAGCAGGTACAAAAGATTTTAATGAAAGAGAAAAGCTTGCAAAAACTCTGTTGATTGGTTAAATTCTTCCAGGAATTGGGAAATTTCCCCAGCAAGATGTGAATGAAACGCCCAAATTCATGTCACAAAATGGTCTATAGGAAAACAGCTTGAAAATCCATAGGCTTTTAAGATACAATTTTTTTTTCAAACATATGTAACCTATTTGGGAGCAATGACTTACCCACAAAATACAGCAGGTTTGAAGATGTTTTCCTCTATGTGCCGGTACTTCACATTTGTACCTATTTCCAATTGGCTCTTGCTTCTCAAAAAAACTTTAAATGATAACAGCCCACTTTGCTAAGTCATTGTAGAAGTGTGAAATGCTCAGTCGTGTCCAGCTCTTTGCAATCCCATGTTCTGTAGCCCCTCAGGCTCCTTTGTGTATGGAATTTTCCAGGCAAGAGTACTGGAGCAGGTTTAAGTCAGTCACATGCTCCCCACTAAGAACTCCAAAGAGGCTCCATGGTTCATGCACTATGACTTGGTCTTTCTTTTTTACCCTGTAACAGGCTGTAAGTAGCAATATTTTTAAAAGGCAGATCACATGGGCCCTGGCATTTCTCGTTTTGAAGTTCTGTTGGTAACTGTTTCCATTAAACGGCTCTGTCACTATAAAATGATTAATTTGAGTGAATATCTTCCATTTGTATAAAATAATTTGGAAGGTAACCTAGGTGGAGCGGATGACTCAAGTTCCAACCCCATTTTACCTTTTTTTTTTTTTGGCCATGACCCACAGCATGTAGGATCTTAGTTCTCCAACCAGGCATCAAACCTGCACCCGCTGCATTGAAAGTGTAGAGTCTTAACCACTGAACCACCAGGGAAGTCTCTTACCTTTCTTTCTGAGTGATCCCATCCACGCTTATGGCTTCAACATTTGTCTACGCTAATCATGTTAAGTCTGTATCTCTAGCCCAAATCTCCCCCTGAGCACCAAATTTTGTTCAGTTCAGATAACAAACAAGAAGAGTACATATCAATTCTATGTGAAATCTAAAAGAAAACACAATCTCCTTGATACAGAGATCAGTTTGGTGGTTGCCAGAGGTGGGGCATGGTGGTTGGGTAAAACAGATGAAGGGGATCAAGAGATAAAAATTTCCAGTCTTAAGATAAATAAGTCCTAGGGATGTACTGCAAGCATGCTGACCATAGTTAGCAATACTGTACTGCATTTTTGAAAGATGCTAAAAGTGTAGATCTTAAGTGTTCATCATGAGAAAAAAGATGTGTAACTATTGTGGTGATATATGTTAACTAAATTTATTGTGGTGATCATTTTGCAATATATAGATAGAGCGAATCATCATGTTGTACACCTAAAACTAATATGATTTTATATGTCAATTATACCTCAGTTTTTAAAAATAAAGCCAAACATTTAATTAAATATCCCAGGAAAGTTATCTCTATGTAAAATCTTGCTTCCATAAGTAACATGAGTGAATGCATCTCTTGATACTTTTATTTTAAAAAAAGAATGGTACTATGATCCACCCCATTCCCCTGGCAATAAAATTGAATGTCACCCAAGACCCTCTCCTGTCCGTTAATAAGCACTGTTGATTCTTCCTACTAAACCTCTCAAATACACTCCTTATCCTGAAACTCTGCTTGGCACTGCCCAAATTCAAGTACTCATTATCTCTTGCTTGAACTGTTACAATAGCTTCCCTTTTAATCTTTCTATAATCTTCAGTTTGTCTGATGTATCCTCTAACCCAGTTTACCCTATCTGACACCTAAATTCCTTCTCTACTTTTTAATAGCCTCTATCACCTATAAGCAGTGATTCTCAAATTTTGAAAGGATCTATCTTCTCATAAGTTAAAAAAAATTCCATGTATTAATTTCCTACTGCTGCCTATTTACAATAAACCAGGACATGGAAACAACCTAAATGTCCACTAGCAGATGAATGGATAAAGAAGATGTGGTCCATATATACAATGGACTATTACTCACCCATAAGAAGGGATGAAATTGGGTCATCTGTGGTGATGTGGATGGGTCTAGAGTCTGTCATAAAGAGTAAAGTAAGTCAGAAAGAGAAAAACAAATATCACATATTAATATATATATATATATATTGGAGAAGGGGATGGCAACCCACTCCACTATTCTCACCTGGAGAATTCCATGTACAGAGGAGCCTGGCAGGCTACAGTCCATGGGGTCACAAAGGGTCTGAAACAATTGAGCGACTATCACTCACTCACTCACAACACATATATATGGAATCTAGAAAAATGGTACAGATGAACCTATTTACAGGACAAGAATAGAGACATAGAGGTAGAGAATGGATATGTGGACACAGCGGGTGGAAGGGAAGGGTGGGATGAATTGGGAGAGTAGTGTTGACATATACACACTGCAGCCTCTCAGTCACTCAGCTGTGTCCGACTCTCGGCAGCCCTTTGGACTCTAGCCTGCTTCTCTGTCCGTGGGATTTCCCCAAGCAAGAATACTGGAGTGGGTTGCCATGTCCTTTTCCAGAGGATTTCCCCGCCCAGAGATCAAACTCACATCTCCTGCATTGCAGGCAGATTCTTTACCACTGAGTCACCAGAGAAGCCCTATATATATATATATATATATATATATATATATATATATACACTATTGTGTGTAAAATAGATAGCTAGTGGGAAGCTGCTATACATCATAAGGAGCTCAGTTCTGTGCTCTGTGATGACCTAGAGGAGTGGGATGGGGGGAGGGTGATTCAAGGAGGGGATTTATGTATACATGTAGCTGACTCACTCATTTGTACAGCAGAAACTGACACAACATTCCAAAGCAATTATACTCCAATAATAATTTTAAAAATTCTTATTGCTACAAATGACTGCAATTATAATTACAAACTACTGCAAACTTGAGACTTAAGACAACACTAATGAAAAAAAAAAAAAAAAAAAGACAACACTAATGTATTGTCCTAAGTCTGGAGGCCCGAGTCTGAAATTGGGTTTCTCTGGGCTAAACTCAAGGTATCAACAGGACTCCCTTCTGGAGAGTCTGGGGAGAATCCATTTCCTTGCCTTTTCCAGCTTCCAGAACAGCCACATTTCTTGGCTTTTGGTCCCTTCTGTTTTCAAAGCCAGCAACAGCCAAATTGCTTGTGCTGCCTCACTCTGGCTCCGCTGCTGTCATCACATTTCCTTCTCTGAGCCTCTTGCTTGTCTCTTTCACTTGTAAGCATCTTGTGCTTACACTAGACCCACCAAATAATCCAGAATAGCCTCCCCATCTCAAGATCTTTAATGTCATCATGTCTGCAAAGTTCCTTTCGTCACATGTATTCATTTGCCAGGGCTGCAGCAACAATATCACAGACTGGATGGCTTATACCACACCACCTCAAGTGTTTGCTTATTTTAAAGACTAAACAAGATAACTCATGATTTAGCAAGTGCCAAACTCAGGGTTCACTCAGATTAAAATATTTAAATGAAAATATAAAACTAGAGTAATCTGCTCTGACTCCCTACTTTCTCTGTGGTTTAAGCTGTTCTTTGGGAGTGTTTTCCTAAGCATTAATATAAGCATGGGGTTGGCACAGAAGAGAAAGAGGAGAAATCTGAATCTTAAAAAAAAAAAAAACTGAAAGAGAAAGTGTAGATTTTCTTTAATCAGTTTTGATCTAAGAAAGTGAAATGCAACATAAAGAATATGAAAAAATAAGCATGACTTTTGGGATGATGAAACTGTTCTGTATCTTGATTGTGGTGGTGCTTCCTTGGGATGCAATATCTATCAAAATTCATCAGGTTTGGACTTCCCTGGTGGTCCAATGGATAAGAATCCACCCCCAATTCTGGCCAGCCCATGCAAACTTTACTTTGGACAATGATCATTTCAGAGTCATTTTATTTGTCGTTGTTGTTGTTGTTCAGTTGTTCAGTCGTGTCCAACTCTTTGTGATTCCATGGACTGCAGCATGCCAGGCCTCCCTGTCTCTCACTATCTCCCAGAGTTTTCTCAAATTCATTTCTGTTGAGTCGGTAAGGCTACATAATCATCTCATTCTCTGCTGCTCTCCTCCTCTTTTGCCTTCAATTTTTCCCAGCATCAGGATCTTTTCCAATGAGTTATTTATTTATTTATTTGTGTGAGCTGGGTCTTAGTTGCAGCATGAGTACTCTTAGTTGAGACATGTGGGATCTAGTTCCCTGCCCAGGAATCAAACCTGGGCTTCCTGCATTGGGAACCTGGAGTCTTAGCCACTGTGCCACCAGGAAGTCCCCCAGTGAGTCATTTTAAACCCCCCCCCACCCCAAATAAAGGGTGATGCCTGGAACACTCAGGAGATTTTAGTAAAGGGAAGGTCCCAGAGCATGTACTTTTCTGAGGCTGAACAGAACTAGCTAGAGATTTCTACCCCATCATCCTTACACAGATCTACACAGATCCCATTAGAGGGATGCACCACTGGCCCAGGAACTACTGCAGTATTCTCATTAACTTGGGACAGGCCTTCTGCCCCACCAACACTTTCCCCAGAGCAGCGAGCATGTCCTCCAAGTGCAGGGACCAAGGATGGAGAATCTCCAGTACAGATAAGAGTCTGGTGACGGAATGAAGCAAATGGCTACATTAGCAGGAATGTGAGTTTAAGTGGCCAAAGCCAGAGTGGTCCACGATAGCCTCTAACATTTTGTTCCTATACTTCAGCTTTTCCCAGAACAGGGAACGTATTTTTTCCCTCTCAAGTTCATAGACACTGCCCAGAAACTCTTGACCTTCCCCAAATCTTTGGTCAACAGTTGCAATCCGTGCACAGTAATTGCAAACCACAAATAAGATGCAGCCCAATAGTTGGGCAACAAGGTCAGAAAGGGTCATTTTAGAGGAATAATAGGAATTCATACAAAGTATTTGTGTAAAGATTTCCATTGTGTCAGCCCCATTAAATGATATTTTGCAGATGTGACTAGAGAAAATAGCATATCTCCCACAGATCTTCAGAATATCAGGAATGCCTGCCCCAAGTCTGGTCAAGAAGAGACAGATAAGATGCATTATGGGTAGGGACTCCCCTAGTGGTCCAGAGGTTAGGACTCCCAATGCAGGGGATTGGGGTTCGATCCCTGATTAAGGACCGAGATCCCCCATGCCACAGCTAAAGATCTCACATGTGCAACTAAGACCCAGAGCAGCCAAATAAATATTATAAATAGAAATAAATTAAAAAAAAAAATACATGGTGAGTAATGACTGGGAGAAGGCACAAGGGCAACTTATGGGGTGCTGGTAACATTCTGCTTTTTGGTCTGGGTGTTAGTCATCAGATGTGTTCTATTTGTGAAAAGTCACTAAGCAATGCGTTATGATTGTGTCCTTTTTGGTATCTCAAAATAAATTTTAGAAAGAACTAGGGAGAGATGCCCTTATAAATTTAGCTACCATCCAATGTCTAAATACTTTGAAGCAGTCCTTCAAAGGTAGAATGGCTAAGACGGTAAAGAATCTGCCTACAGTGCAGGAGACCCAGGTTTGATCCTTGAGTTGGGAAGATCCCCTGGGGAAGGGAATGGCTACCCATTCCAGTATTCTTGTCTGGAGAAGTCCATGGTCAGAGGAGCCTGGCAGGCTACAGTCCATGGAGTTGCAAAGAGTTGGACACAACTGAACAACTAACACTTCAAAGGCAAAAATCCTTGGTCATTGGTAGGGAATACAGACATATAATAATTTGGTAGTAGGCAAGTTTTAAGGTTTATTCAGATCTTTGTAGGAGAAAAACAGACTGACAAATGGAGTAGTCTGGTTAGAGTGGTGTCTGCTCCTATAAGCAAGGATGATTCTCTTGGATTCCTCACAAGCTAGGTGCTCATCTGCTTTGTCTGGTAAGGTATGCTGTGCGCCCCCTGCTGGCCTTGAGCAGGGTCTGTTTTTCAGGCAATCTGACAGCGCTGAGAGGTTGTCCAAGGGTTAGATACAAGACTTCTATGCCCTGGCAGCACAAAGCCACGGTTGTTTACCCAAAACCCTCTGGGCCAGATATGCTTTGGAACACAGATATTTTCAAATTTTAGAAAGGAAACAGAGCAAATACTCTACATTCAGTCTATGAACACCTCTTCCAGCAAAGCCTGGGACAACACCGTGCAGCTAAATAATTCCCCCCAAATTATTATTATTGTTCGTATAACACAATATTTTAACAGTATATGCTATATAAATGCAATTATTAATAAATCATTATTATTATCATTTGCACACATTCTGCAGTGCAGATCAAGAATATTCACAGGAAGGATGATTCAAGGAGACTTTAAATAACCTCACATCAGTTCATGGAAGTTTTATTCCGAAGCAAGTACAAAAACTGGTTTTGAAAGATTTGGGACAATAGGTTACAGATGAAGTAGACTGAAACCATTTATATTCACCATTTTTAATCAGTAAGTTAATATTTTGGGTTTATAAATTTCTTATCATTGTTTTTACCATGAATACATTTCTTAGAGTGAAATACTCTTTCATATCCAACTGTAGGTAAATTGATAAAAATGCAATAGCTAGAACCAGCAAACCCAAGAAAAATGCTGGATGGGGGGGGCCTCTCTAGTGAGTGTCCACCCTGGAAGGAGTAGATGACAATGGCCTGCCAGAACTTTCTCTGCAGCCTACTGCAAGGCAACATTCATTTTTGGATAACATGCCATGATCTAAGACTTTTCCTTTTACCTCTTTCTGAAAAATCACCCAAGAGACTTCAATGGTCAAGTAAATATTTGTCAACAGGAAAAGTCATTCAACTCAATAAATTTAACATGTATGGATATTAGGACTGTATTATTTTAACATACACAATTTTGATGCTCAAGATATGATCAGGTACCTTAACAAGGAGTCAATCTCAATTTTCCTGAAACCTGCAAATCTAAAACTGGGAGAATTGTCTGCCCTTTTGTTCGGGGAGGATTTGGTAATTCAGTTTCGAGGAATTTTGGTTAAGAAGTAAAGTCCATTTCCTGCTCAGGAATGGAGAGTTTGGCAAACATGGAACCCTATTGCCCTACTTTTACGTGTACAGAATTGCATTTCTGCAGATTTTCATCAGGCTGGATGGAAGAAGGCCCTGAAATACAAAGAAGTTGTTTCCTTCTCTTTAGGCCATAGAGAAAAAACAACCCTAAAGATGTGGGCACGGCCAAAGCAACTCCACTGGGGAGGGTAGGCTCATCACAGCACCAGGCCAAGGGCTAAAGAAAAAAGAGAAAAAAAGGGAAAGCACCTAAGGAGAGGCATGGCCAGAGAACTCTGTCATCAGTGATCTCCATTTAAGGTTGTTTTTTTATTTTCATTTTGTTTTTAATTTGGCTTTGATCTTTTCAGCTCAGAACTTTCCTTTAACTTCCTTTTTATTTTGCAAAGTATGGTTAAACATTTTGGAGGAGAGCACTGAATCTGCAAAATGAATAAATACAACCAAACAAGAAAGTGCTAAAAGAATCTTAAAAAGAACTGTGTCCAGCTCTTTGCAATTCCATGGACTGTGGCCTGCCAGGGTCCTCTGTCCATGGGATTGTCCAGGCAAAAATACTAGAGTGGATTGCTGTTGCCTACTCCAGGGGATCTTCCTGACCCAGGGATCAAACTTGTATCTCTTACATCCCCTGCACTGGCAAGCAAGCACACCTGGGAAGCCTAAAAAGAGTAAATATATGTGTAAAATTGATTCACTTCACTGTATACCTGAAACTAACACAACATTGTAAATCAACTAGACTCTAATACAAATTTAAAAAGAAAGTACTGAGGTTGAGGTGAGAGAGGGTCAGATCACTTCAGTACAGTCCATCCTATTTATTGACTAGAGCAGGCAGCTGACAGTTTTCAGGGATACTAAAGAGAAGGATAGAATTCTATTTAAAAAATAATCAATGGATATGACTTGGCACTTACAACAATGTAGGCAACAGCATTTTAACTGAAAGAATCCTGAGCATCACAGAATGAGAGGTTTAACTTCTGCCTGCCAACAGAAGACCAGGCAACGTGACTCTCACAGGGAGGATCAAACTGCATGACCCCAACACTGATGTTAAATCTTGCCTTCATCACCTAGTGGGTCTGTAATTTACAAGAGTCCTTGAAAACTCTCTGAGCCTGTTTCTCTATCTAATATATGTGCGTGTGTGTACTCACTCCTATCTCTTTTGTGACCCCATAAACTGTAACCTACCAGGTTGCTCTGTCCATGGGATTTTCTAGGCAAGAATAGTGGAGTGGATTGCCATTCCCTTCTCCAGGGGATCTTCCAAACCCCAGGATCAACCTACATCTCCTGCACTGGCAGGCAGATTTTTTACCACCTGGGAAGGCCTTATCTAATATATAAATTTACTTATTCCTGCCTCCTGGGGTTCCTACAGAGACTAAATAATATTGCTTATGTAATTTTTATGCAATTCCCAATAAATTATTATTATTGTAAGTATAACACAATATATTAATAGTATCTGTTGTTATTCTTTAGTCGCTAAGTCGTTTCCAATGTTTTGAAACCCCATGGACTGTAGCCCGCCAGGCTTGTCTGTCCATGGGATTTCCCAGGCAAGAATACTGGAGTGAGTTGCCATTTCCTTCTCCGGGGGATCTTCTCGACCCAGGATGGAAACCATGTCTCCTGCATTACAGGTGGACACTTTATCACTGAGCCACTAAGGAAGTCCCAACTTACTAATAAATCATTATTATTATCATTTACACACTCATTAAGGTTTATGAGCTTTTCCTTAGTAAGAGAAGATTTTGAATTGGTATATTCTTTAGAGTCTATTACATATAAACCCATTCGTGAGTGATATCATTGCATACAATGATGGAGTAAGTATTTTAAAATAATCCTGGGACTTCCTTCTTGGTGAATCAATGGTTAAGACTTCGAGTTCCAATGCAAGGGGTGTTCAATTCCTGATTGGGGAGCTAAGATCCCACACACCTGGCAGCCAAAAAACCAAAACATAAAACAGAAACAATATTGTAACAAATTCAATAATGACTTTAATAATGATCCACATCAAAAAAAATCTTAAATAAAATAATTTTATTGTCCTCACAAAGCCTCAGGAAAAAGAACATTTCAAAAACCCATCAGAGTAACAAAAACATTCAAATCTGAAGCGTTGGTGGCTGTGGGCTTTTGTGGAGAATCCCTAATACTGGCTTTGACAGTGAAATGAGGAACATCACATTGGAAAGCTATTCAGCAGCATGACCCAGCCTTTCCACCATAATGAAGGCTGAGTGCCAAAGAATTGATGCTTTTGAACTGTGGTGCTGGAGAAGACTCTTGAGAGTCCCTTGGACAGCAAAGACATCAAACCAGTCAGTCCTAAAGGAAATCAACCCTGAATATTCATTGCAAGGACAGAGGAGCCTAGTGTGCTACGGTTATGGGGTCGCAAAGAGTTAGACACGACTTAGTGACTGAATAACAACGACATAATGCATGGGTCTGGGTTAAACATGTAGGGCCGTGCAAAGGAAACAGTTGGCAAATTCATTCAAATTCACTCCTGCCTAGCCTTCCCTCTTTATCCTAAAACAGTAACATTTCTCTTCAGGAATCAGAATTCTCCCAGTCACACTGAGTTTCCATAGCTAAAGAGCCATGTTGAAGGGACCAGGTGAGCCAATCACACTGGAAGAACCCCTGACCTCGCTTTACTGTTGTGTGACACTGCTCAGAGGGTACAGACCAGGGTCCTCGGTGCAAAATCACTTTCATTGTGCTCGATACAGCAGGCATTTCTCTTAAGATGTCAGTGTGAATGACATTCCTTGAATTGTGCAGACACAGCCCTAATTGGGACAAGTCTGTATTAGCAAAAACACATCCCATCCCCTTGAAGAACTAGAAATAGCATATGCTTCACTAGAGAATTTACTTTCAGAATGAGAGGTACCATTCTGACTTCTGTTCATCCTGTTCAGTCCTAGAAATCAACCCCCAAATTCAGGTCTCCTATCAATTCAGTTCAGTTCAGTTGCTCAGTCATGTCGGACTCTTTGTGACCCCATGAACCGCAGCACGCCAGGCCTCCCTGTCCATCACCAACTCTCGGAGTTCTCACCCAAACCCATGTCCATCGAGTCGGTGATGCCATCCTACCATCTCATCCTCTGTCGTCCCTTTCTCCTCCTGCCCTCAATCTTTCCCAGCATCAGAGGCTTTTCAAATGAGTCAGCTCTTCGCATCAGGTGGCCAAAGTATTGGAGTTTCAGCTTCAACATCAGTCCCTCCAATAAACACCCAGGACTGATCTCCTTTAGGATGGACTGGTTGGATCCCCTTGCAGTCCAAGGGAATCCCAAGAGTCTTCTCCAACACCACAGTTCAAAAGAATCCATTCTTCGGCGCTCAGCCTTCTTTATAGTCCAACTTTCACATCCATACATGACCACTGGAAAAACCATAGCCTTGACTAGATGGACCTTTGTTGGCAAAGTAATGTCTCTGCTTTTTAATATGCTGTCTAGGTTGGTCATAACTTTCGTTCCAAGGAGCAAGTGTCTTTTAATTTCATGGATAGAAAACCCTTATTCTTTTATTTTTGGCTGTTCTGGGTCTTCCCTGCTGTTCGAGCAGGCTTTCCCTAGTTGCAGAGATCAGGAGCTACTCTTTGTTGTGGTGCACAGGCTTCTCCTTATGGTGGCTTCTCCTGTTGCACAGCACAGGCTCTAGGAGCACAGGCTCAGTAGTTGTGACCCACAGGCTTAGTTGTTCTGAGGCTTGTGGGATCTTCTCCGATCGGGGATGAAACCCCTGTCCTCTGCATTGGCAGGTGGATTCTTATCCACTGTACAGCCAGGGAAATCCAGAAAATCTTTATTTTTATGAGATATTTATTTTAAAAAAATTTTAAGTGGCATAGAAAAGATCACACTTTCCCTAATTTAGCCATTTCTGCCTCTGTGCTTAGAAGGATGATATTTTTGCATTCACTAAAGTGTCATTTAATGAGAATATCAAGATGGGTTCCAGAAAATAAATTATTAATGAGAACTTTTTCTTCTAGAAGGAAATTAAATGAATAGCAAGTAGTTCTGTTATTAGATTTTAAATGACTTTAATTTCTTAACACCAACTAGAAAGGAAATAACCAGTATTTATAAAGTATAGTTTCTGATAATAATAATAAATATTTTATTTGCAATCTTATCATTCAGTGGGAAGCTTACTGAGCAATTTACCAGAGTGTGGGCTGAGGATTGTAAAACTCCCATTTGCGTGCAAATGATCCAGTGCTTTGTCATGGTGAGGGACTGGTCAAGACAGGATAACATTTGAAATTTAATGAAGTGATGATTACCTGATATAAGAAAGCGACTTTGTTCTCATTGTCCTTGAACTTTCTGGGGGGAAAAATGCAAAAAAATATTTAAAACTAAAAATTCTAAAGCCCTTGCTCCTCAAATTTGGCTGCATGTTGATATCATTTGGAAAACTGTAAAATACACGGAAAGTCAAGTCCCATCCCCGAAGATTCTGATTTAGTGGGTGTAAGGAGCAGGCTGGAACTGGGATTCTTAAAGTTCTCCAGGCGATTTCTAACATGCAGCAAAGTTGGAGAAACATTCTAGATGGTGTTATAGCCTTCCATCCAGATAGCAGAGTAAAAGTGAAGCTTACTTTTCACATATTGTATTCAACATTAATGAGGGCTTTGTTTTAGGGGCAGTTATATTGGTGTGTCTAAAGGCAAGTGAAGGGACTTTTCTGATGGTCCAGTGGTTAAAATTTTGCCTTCCAATACAGGAAATGTGGGTTTGATCCCTGGTTGGAAAGCTAAGATCCTACATGCCTCTCAGCCAAAAAACTAAAACATAAAATGGAAACAATATTGTAATAAATTCAATAAAGACTTTAAAAATTGTCCACATCAAAAAAAAAAACTTTAAAAATAAAGACAAATGAAGAAATAAAAACATGGAAATAGAATAGAAATAAAACATTTAATAGAATAATAGATTATATAAGATTATAACCATAGTATTAGATTATATTTTATATATCTATTATATACTAATATGATAAGAGAAATATAGAAAGATGTATAATTCCAGAGTATAAAAAGATTTCCATTAAAATGAACTGAATCTGAGCTTTACTTGTCTACAATGAAAAATAAATTTTGTTTCCAGAGAATGTCCAATACTTTCACATTTTGAAGAAAACCATCTGTCTTCACCTGTAAAAGTAGGCTGGACAGATGACATAGGTGGTCTTGATATCGGGGGCGGGGGGCAACTGATTTGGTTTCCATTGGAGTCTGAATTATTTAGCTTCATTGCATTTCATGGAGCCAAACTATGATATACAGATTAGCATAAGATCACATAAATACACAGATTTGATCACAAAGGATATCAAATTTAAATCAACTATCATCAGTAGGGAAAACAATTCACTGGTGTCAGAATTCATATATTCACACATAGGGCATCTCTTGAACACCTACTGTTTGCAAAGCAATGAGCTTGGTGAAAATGGAGGAGTGAGAACTTTGTAAAGTTTTATTACTTAAAAAGGATTTGAGGCTAATACAGGTTAAATTACAACATCTGTTCAGTATGGCTAGTGACTACATATCCTGCCCATCTAGATCATTACAGAGCACAGAGCTGAGCTGCCTGTGCTATACAGCAGATTTCCACTAGCTAGCTATCTTACCAATCATAGTGTATATGCTTGCATGCGTGCAAAGTTGCTTCAGTTCTGTCCAGCTCTTTGCGACCCTATGAACTATAGCCTGGATGTTCCTCTGTCCACGGGATTCTCCAGGCAAGAATACTGGAGTAGGTTGTCATGCCCTTCTCCAGGGGATCTTCCCAACCCAGGGACTGAACCCTCATCTCTTACATCTCCTACATTGGCAGGCCAGTTCTTTATCACTAGTGCCACCTGGGAAGCCTAGTATATATATATATTGATATAGTAGTATAGTATATGTTGATACAGTAGTATAGTATATGTTGATATAGTAGTATATATATGTTGATATAGTAGTATAGTATATGTTGATACAGTAGTATATATATGTTGATATAGTAGTATATATATGTTGATATAGTAGTATAGTATATGTTGATATAGAAGTATAGTATATGTTGATATAGTAGTATAGTATATGTTGATATAGTAGTATATATATGTTGATATAGTAGTATATATATGTTGATATAGTAGTATAGTATATGTTGATATAGAAGTATAGTATATGTTGATATAGTAGTATAGTATATGTTGATATAGTAGTATATATATGTTGATATAGTAGTATATATATGTTGATATAGTAGTATAGTATATGTTGATATAGTAGTATAGTATATGTTGATATAGTAGTATAGTATATGTTGATAGAGTAGTATATATATGTTGATATAGTAGTATATATATGCTGATATAGTAGTATACTATATGTTGATATAGAAGTATAGTATATGTTGATATAGTAGTATAGTATATGTTGATATAGTAGTATATATATGTTGATATAGTAGTATATATATGTTGATATAGTAGTATATATGTTGATATAGTAGTATAGTATATGTTGATATAGAAGTATAGTATATGTTGATACAGTAGTATATATATGTTGATATAGTAGTATAGTATATGTTGATATAGAAGTATAGTATATGTTGATACAGTAGTATATATATGTTGATATAGTAGTATAGTATATGTTGATATAGAAGTATAGTATATGTTGATATAGTAGTATATATATGTTGATATAGTAGTATATATATGTTGATATAGTAGTATATATATGTTGATATAGTAGTATAGTATATGTTGATATAGAAGTATAGTATATGTTGATACAGTAGTATATATATGTTGATATAGTAGTATAGTATATGTTGATATAGAAGTATAGTATATGTTGATACAGTAGTATATATATGTTGATATAGTAGTATAGTATATGTTGATATAGAAGTATAGTATATGTTGATATAGTAGTATATATATGTTGATATAGTAGTATATATATGTTGATATAGTAGTATATATATGTTGATATAGTAGTATAGTATATGTTGATATAGAAGTATAGTATATGTTGATACAGTAGTATATATATGTTGATATAGTAGTATAGTATATGTTGATATAGAAGTATAGTATATGTTGATATAGTAGTATAGTATATGTTGATATAGTAGTATATATATGTTGATATAGTAGTATATATATGTTGATATAGTAGTATAGTATATGTTGATATAGAAGTATAGTATATGTTGATACAGTAGTATAGTATATGTTGATATAGTAGTATATATATGTTGATATAGTAGTATATATATGTTGATATAGTAGTATAGTATATGTTGATATAGAAGTATAGTATATGTTGATACAGTAGTATAGTATATGTTGATACAGTAGTATAGTATATGTTGATATAGTAGTATATATATGTTGATACAGTAGTATAGTATATGTTGATATAGTAGTATATATATGTTGATATAGTAGTATAATATATGTTGATATAGTAGTATATATATGTTGATATCGTAGTATAGTATATGTTGATACAGTAGTATATATATGTTGATATCGTAGTATAGTATATGTTGATACAGTAGTATAGTATATGTTGATACAGTAGTATAGTATATGTTGATATAGTAGTATATATATGTTGATATAGTAGTATAGTATATGTTGATCCTAACCTTCCAATTTGTCCCACCCTCCCCTTCCTGCACTGTGTCCACAAGTCTGTTCTCTCCATCTGCACCTCTATCCTGCCCTGAAAATAGGTTCATCGGTACCATTTTTCTAGATTCCACATATTTGTATTAATATACAATATTTGTTTTTATCTTTCTGACTTACTTCACTCTATATGACAGACTCTACAAACAAATGCTGGAGAGGGTGTGGAGAAAAGGGAAACCTCTTGCACTGTTGGTGGGAATGTAAACTGATACAGCCGCTATGGAAAACATGACCCAGCAATCCCACTACTGGGCATATACCCTAAGAAAACCATAACTCAAAGGACACATGTATGCCAATGTTCATAAAAGCACTATTGACAATAGCCAGGACATGGAAGCAACCTAAGTGTCCACTGACACATGAATGAATAAAGAAGATATGGTACATATATACAGTGGAATATTTCTCAGGAATATTTCTCTTGTATATGTAAGCAATACACTACCATGCATAAGATAGATCACTAGTGGGAACCTGCTGTATAGCACAGGGAGCTCAGCTCTGTGTACTGTGATGACCTAGATGGGTGGGATAGATACATGTATTCACTAGCCATTCAGGAACAAACTTGCGTCATTTGTAGATAGACACTGCTTTTTGCCAAAGGGATTAGGAAAAATGTGATGGGGAAGGTAACATTTGAAGTTGCACTTGAAAAACTTTGGTATTTTGAAATACAGAGAAATTGTATTTGAGGAGTGGTGGGGGTAAAAACTATGTGCAAAGGCAAGAAAATAGAGACTATGCTCCATGAAAGGAACAGAGAACAAAAAGGGGAGCCAGAGATTGGATAAGCTGGGCTGATATTCAGCTGAAAGGGTGTGCAAATTGCTAAAGCAATTGAAAGGTGGTTGTTAAGCCATGAAAGATGCTGAGATTCTTGGCCTCCGGAGGAGAGGAATTCAGTCCAGGGCCAGTGACAAGGCTTGATTGCTCAGAGCTTTTGTGTAATAAAGCTTTATTAAAGTATAAAAGACATAGAGAAAACTTCTGACATAGACATCAGAAGGGGACAGAAAGAGTGCCCCCCTGCTAGTCTTTAGCCGGATGTTTTATGTCTGTTACAAAGCTATTAATCAGATAAAAGAGATACCACAAGGCTGACGGAGTTTCATCAGGCCCCTCTCCCACAATATCCATTTTTGAGATAGGATGGCATGAGGTGTGTCATCCCCCAGCCATAAAACAATTGATATGAATACTGGTTTGTTGAGCTATTATCAGCTCAAGGTTTGAGAAAAGAAAAAAAGTTAGTCTTAGGTGGAACCATTTTGAAGAAAGGCAAATTCCTAAGCAAATATATAGTTTCATTAACATAGCTTAAGAAAAACATTTCCTTAAGAAAAACACATTGGTTAGCTCAAGGTTTGAGAAAAGTTAAGTTCAAATGGAACCAAGTGTCGTCGTGGCAATACAGAATTTTAAGAGCAAAAATCTGAAAGTTGCAGCCTACTTCCTCCGTTTGGAGACCCCTGACCTTCCTGCCTGTTACCCCCTCACAATGAAATTGTTGTTTTTCAGTCTCTAAGTCATGCCCAACTCTTTGCAACCCCATGGACTGTAGCATGCCAGGCTCCTCTGTCCTCCACTATCTTGCAGACTTTGCTTAAATTCATGTCCATTGCATCAGTGATACTATAATGTCTAACCATCTCATCCTCTGCTTCCCCCTTTGCCTTTTGTCTTCAGTCTTTCACTGCATCAGGGGCTTTTCCAATGAGTCGGCTCTTCACATCAGGTGGCCACAGTATTGGAGCTTCAGCTTCAGCATCAGTCCTTCCAATGAATATTCAGGGTTGATTTCCTTCAGGATTGACTGGTTTGATTTCCTAGCAGTCTAAGGGACTCTCAAGAGTCTTCTCCAGTGCCACAGTTCAAAAGCATCAATTCTTCAGCACTCAGCTTTCTTTATGGTCCAACTCTCACATCCATACATGATTACTGTAAAAAACATAGCTTTGACTATCCAGACTTTTGTTGGCAAAATGATGTCTCTGCTTTTTAATACACTGTCTAGTTTTGTCATAGCTTTTTTTCCAAGGAGCAAATACCTCTTAATTTCATGGAAATACTTCCAAACTAGTTGTAAAGGTCCACCAGTCCCAGCTCCTGAATGTCCACACTGCCTTCCCAGTTGCTGCCTGGGCTCCCTAGATCACCCCACCCACCAATGACCAGAGCTGCCCCTAACACAGACCCTGCTACAGTGCTGAGGTCCTACGAGTTTTGGCTGATGAGCACCCGGATTCTACTGATCATTACTTCATATTGAATGCCATCTCAGAGCATAGGATTATGAGAGTGAGTCACAGCAGATTCGGAAAGGTGGGCTGGAAACCTCGAATGCCACTGAATTTTATTCATTAAGAGGGAGGAAAGTGTTCATCACAGATTGTCTTGAGTAGGCAAGTAATATGATCAGAGCTCTGTTTAGAAAGATGAGTCTGACAGCAGCTAATTTAGAATGATATGAAGGAGAGAAACTAGAAGCAGGGATTAAGTGATCTTTGTAAGGAATGACACCATTTTGTTAAAACAGCAGGGACACCTCATCTAATTAGTTACTAAAGTTAAGGTAAGAGAAATATTGCCAACAAACTAGATCAGACTTGACCTTATTACTTTGTTCTATTTATCAATGTTTATAACTGTGTCACAACTGCTTTTGTTTCTGCATGAGTGGCACTGTTATTCTGCTGTATATCCGAGGGCTCCAATGCCAAGATTTAAGAGTATCATTGGATAACTATCTTCCATCCACTGTGTCCATCACCTGTGTGAGGGCAAGAACCTGCTCTGTTCTGTTATTTGAGGAACATACCTGTAATTTCCCCATCCTGAAATTTTCCCACGTGGCCACACCCTCACACATACACACCTGAGGAAGTATGTACATGTAAGCACACACACACAAGGACACTAGCATCTAAAAGGGAACCCTATACCTGCTCTCTGGTGTTAACTCAATGCTACTTTTCCCCATCTTTGCGAGCCCTGTGTCCCAGAGAGTGGACATGATTTCCACTCTTCCTTTTCTAGCTTTCAGACTGCTCGCCCATGACTCAAGAATTAGAGCCAGATCATTCTAACTGTGTAAGAATCATTCTTACTGAGGCTGAGGGCCATTCTGATTACTTAGACTAGGTCCTTCCCCTCCACTCAGGCTCTGGAAATGAACCCTGGTTTCCATGCCCTGGTTTCCTGGGTTTCATCTCAAAGGGTTGGCCCATCTTGGGGACTGTCTATTTGCCCCCAAGTCCCTGCTCATCTCTTCTTAATGTCCCCTGCCCAAGACTGGAACTGACCCTTCACTCCCGGCATACCTCTGTGACCCACGCCAAATAGTGGAGGTCTGGTTTGTTTTGTCTCCTTTTCATCTGAAGCTGATGGAAATCAGTAGTGAATGGCAACTTCCAGAATGCCTTTCTCAGTGCTCAGCACCTGCAGTCTCACTAAAAGCTCTGTTTGGTTGGGAGAGAATGGTGCCTGGGAAGAACATTGAACTAAAAACACAGACTGTAATCCTGGCCCTGCTGTCTTTACTCCACATCCCTAATTCTTTGGCCTCCGTTTCCTTCTCTGTCAGTCAGTGTTTCCTCAAACTCCATCATGTGGAACATGGTTCTGAAACATGAGGGAAGGGGGCAGGGCACAACCTTTAAAAGAATGACATGGCTTAAGGACATGACACAGTCTGATTAGAACCAAATAGATCCAAAATGGTAGATGAGTTGACTTCCACTAGACCTTGAGCCTTGGGCTTCCCTGGTGGCTCAGACAGTAAAGAATCTGCCTGCAGTGCGGGATATTTTGATATCCCTGAGTTTGATCCCTGGGTTGGGAAGATCCCCTGGAGGAGGGCATGGCAACCCCCTCTAGTATTCTTGCCTGGGAAATCCCATGGACAGAGGAGCCTGGCGGGCTACAGTCCATAGGATCACAAAGAGTCGGATACCACTGAGTGACTAAGCATGCCACACAGACCATGAGCCTCAGTATACACTCATTGTAACACATCACCATGATAAGTGACAAAGTGACACATGTCATGATATGTGACACCACGGTGCCCACCAGCACCATGAAGACTGAAAAGTGGGCGGTAGCCCAATTCCTAGAAATCTCCACCCCTTTCCCCAAATAGTTGAAATAATCCTTCCACTCATTAGCGTGTGAAATTACCCAGCCCATAAAAACTAACCATGCCATATTTTAAGGTCTCTTGCCTTCCAAAATGGCCCTCACTCTGTGAGGTGTGTTTCTCTCTAAATAAATCCACTTCTTATCTATTGCTTTGTCTCTCACTGAATTCTTTCCATGCTAAGACACAAGGAACCTAAGTCCAGACACCAAGTAAGTGATTCTAATGAAAAGATCATGGGTTTGAGTCCCAAACTGGGTTTTGGCCAGGTTTGAGTCCTGGCCACAGGGATCAAGTTTCAGTCTGAGACACACAGTTTCAGTTCTTCAGGGAAATAATAGGCTGAGGGCAGGGAGGCAAAATGTGTTGGGAGTATGGGGTTGTTTTTGTAAATATATAGACTGAGAAAACAAGTTAAACAAAAACAGGTTTCTTTACTAAGGGAATGCTCAGGACCTGTAATATTTGAAGAAATCTTATAATAATCTTAAGAAAGTTATGATACATAGCATTAATTTGTCTTAGAGCATTTTGACAGAGTAACAGTCCAAAGAACCCAGACTTTGCTTAAAGTAACCTCAGGGCCCCCTGCATTCTTCAAGAGCCTCCTCAGATGACCCCGAAGGAGCCTGACTCTTGCTCTTTCTGTCTGAATATCATGTTACCTCTAGTGTTCAGGACACTTCCGGGCCTCCATCTTGAACTTGTCTTTGCACCTGAATCTTTGGTTTAAGTATAATTCCTTGTAAGGGAGCACAGTTCTGAAGTGTCTGTGTTCAGTTCAGTTCAGTTCAGTTGCTCAGTCGTGTCCGACTCTTTGTGACCCCATGAATCACAGCACACCAGGCCTCCCTGTCCATCACCAACTCCTGGAGTTTACTCAAACTCATGTCCATAGAGTCAGTGATGCCATCCAGCCATCTCATCCTCTGTCGTCCCCTTCTCCTCCTGTCCCCAATCCCTCCCAGCATCAGAGTCTTTTCCAATGAGTCAACTCTTCCCATGAGGGAGCCAAAGTATTGGAGTTTCAGCTTTAGCATCATTCCTTCCAAAGAAATCCCAGGGCTGATCTCCTTCACAATGGACTGGTTGGATCTCCTTGCAGTCCAAGGGACTCTCAGGAGTCTTCTCCAACACCACAGTTCAAAAGCATCAATTCTTCGGCGCTCAGCCTTCTTCACAGTCCAACTCTCAAATCCATACATGACCACTGGAAAAACCATAGCCTTGACTAGATGGACCTTTGTTGGCAAAGTAATATCTTTGCTTTGAATATGCTATCTAGGTTGGTCATAACTTTCCTTCCAAGGAGTAAGCGTCTTTTAATTTCATGGCTGCAATCATCATCTGCAGTGATTTTGGAGTTCAAAAAAAATAAAGCCTGACATTGTTTCCACTGTTTCCCCATCTATTTCCCATTAAGTGATGGGACCAGATGCCATGATTTTTGTTTTCTGAATGTTGAGCTTTAAGCCAACTTTTTCACTCTCCTCTTTCACTTTCATCAGGAGGCTTTTTAGTTCCTCTTCACTTTCTGCCATAAGGGTGGTGTCATCTGCATATCTGAGGTTATTGATATTTCTCCTGGCAATCTTGATTCCAGCTTGTGCTTCTTCCAGCCCAGTGTTTCTCACGATGTACTCTGCATATAAGTTAAATAAGCAGGGTGGCAATATACAGCCTTGACGTACTCCTTTTCCTATCTGGAACCAGTCTGTTGTTCCATGTCCAGTTCTAACTGTGGCTTCCTGACCTGCATACAGGTTTCTCAAGAGGCAGGTCAGGTGGTCCCAACTCTTTCAGAATTTTCCACAGTTTATTGTGATCCACACAGTCAAAGGCTTTGGCATAGTCGATAAAGCAGAAGTAGATGTTTTCTGGAATTCTCTTGGTTTTTCGATGATCCAGCGGATGTTGGCAATTTGATCTCTGGTTCCTCTGCCTTTTCTAAAACCAGCTTGAACATCAGGAAGTTCATACTTCACGTATTGCTGAAGACTGGCTTGGAGAATTTTGAGCATTACTTTACTAGCGTGTGAGATGAGTGCAATTGTGTGGTAGTTTGAACATTCTTTGGCATTGCCTTTCTTTGGGATTGGAATGAAAACTTACCTTTTCCAGTCCTGTAGCCACTGCTGAGTTTTCCAAATTTGCTGGCATATTGAGTGCCAGCACTTTCACAGCATCATCTTCCAGGATTTGAAATAGCTCAACTGCAATTCCATCACCTCCACTAGTTTTGTTCGTAGTGATGCTTTCTAAGGCCCACTTGACTTCACATTCCAGGATGTCTGGTTCCAAAGACTAGCAAGGAGAGATAAGAAAGCCTTTCTCAGCGATCAATGCAAAGAAATAGAGGAAAACAACAGAATGGGAAAGACCAGAGATCTCTTCATGAAAATTAGAGATACCAAGGGAACATTTCATGCAAAGATGGGCTTGATAAAGGACAGAAATGGTATGGACCTAATAGAAGCAGAAGATATTAAGAAGAGGTGGCAAGAATACATAGAAAAACTGTACAAAAAAGATCTTCATGACCAAGATAATCACAATGGTGTGATCACTCACCTAGAGCCAGACATACCCGGTGCTTTATGCAGAGTCTGCTGCAAAGCTCCATCATCCATCTTAGGCCCCAGCATTTGGCTCTCTGGCTCCTCCCTCTTTGTTGCCATCTGTCCCTGCCACTGCTTTCATCAGTGACCCCCCACTCTGAAATGTCCCTTTGCCTGAAATGCCTCCTCTGCTTCTCTCCTGAATGGATCTACCTGTTCATCCTTTCATTCAGGACATGTTTTCCTGCTCCTCTTCCAAGAAACCTCCTCTGTAACTCTCTTCAATCCAGTGTGGGCTGTTCCATAGCACTCCATACATTGTTGTATTATCGCTTTATATTTCAGTAATTGTTTACATGTCTGTCTCCCCTCTTAGGCTATGAGCTCTGTGGCTCTGACTATGATCACATCCAAAGTACTAGTACAGTGACTGGCACACAGGAAACTTTTTAAAAAAGCTTGTTGAATGAACTCATGAATGATCATTTTCACTCTAATCAAAAGAAACAGTGGCTGATGGAGTCTAACCTCTACTTGACTTCTTGTTTCCTGTGTAATAATCTTAACTCTCTTTCAGTCTTATCTGCTTATCCTGGATCAGCTCTAATTCGCTCTGCCCTCTTGGATGCTCCTCTAACACTCTGACCTTGCCCCACACCAGGACTTTAGCATGTCCTACCTGGAATGCTCTTTCCCCAGGTCTCTGATCAAAGTCGCTGAGCAGACATTGTAGCAATTTGTTTATTATTTGTTTATTATTATCTACCTGTTATCTCCTTCCCACCTCCACCATTAGAATATAAGCCACTGGTAATTCCCTGGAGGTCCAGTGGTTAGGACTCCATATTTGTACTGCTGAGGGAGCAGTTTCAATCCCTCATCAAGGAACTAGAATCTCATAAGCCACAGGGCACAGTGAAAAAAAAATTTTTAATTAAGTTTAAAAAAAAGAATGTAAGCCATTGAGAGCAGAGATTTGGGTTGATTCACTGTAGTAGCTCAGCACCTAGAAAGGTATACTTGTTCAGTTGCCCAGTCGTGTCTGACTCTTTGCAACCACATGGACTACAGCACGCCAGGCCTCCCTGTTCCTCACCATTTCCCGAACTTTGCCCAAGTTCATGGCCATTGCATCAGTGATGCCATCCAGCCATCTCATCCTCTGATGTCCTCTTCTCATTCTGCCCTCAGACTTTGCCAGCATCAGGGACTTTTCCCAAAGAGTCAGCTGTTCACATCAGATGACCAAAATACTGGATCTTCCCTGGTGGCTCTGAAAGGTGTCTAGCACTTGACAGATGCTTGTTGCATAAAAATATTTCCACGGTCTGTCGCAGCCTGCTCACTGTCCCCCTATAACTCTTTCTGTTACTCATCTACTTAAAGAATCCCAGGTTTTTAGCCAAATAGAAGTGACTACCTGGATTGACAACTACATAGCGCTTCCCTTGCAGGTAAGTATTACTACTTGGCTAAATTCTGGCATAGGAGATGTAACCGGAGGTGATGTGTCCAGGTTCTAGAATGTGTCCTGAAAGGGAGCTGCCATGATCCTTTCTTTTTCTTTTAATATTTACTTATTTATTTGACTGCACCAGGCCTTAGTTGTGGCATAAGAGATTTTAGTTTGTGGCATGTAGAATCTAGTTCCCTGACCAGGAATCAAACCATGGCTGCCCCCTGCATTGGGAATGCAAGTCTTAGCCACTGGATCACCAGCGAAGTCCTACCATGATTCTTTTCCCCTCCTTTCTCCAGCTTACTACTTGGAACGTAGACATGATGAATGGGTCTCATCTTCAATATTGAGCACACGAGGTTCTCAGAAGACCTGTAAACATATGAATGTGTTTATACCACTGTAATAGTCTTTGATTGACCACTTAAACCAGTGGCCTGTGAATTTGGTGGATTCATTTGAATAAGGTCTAAGATTATTTTCAAATCTACGCTGCCAGTAGGGCCAGAGTGTTCTCAGTTCAGTCAGTTCAGTCGCTTAGTCGTGTCCGACTCTTTGGTGACCCCCATGAATCGTAGCACGCCAGGCCCTCCCTGTCCATCACCAACTCCTGGAGTTCACTCAAACTCAAATCCATCAAGTCGGTGATGCCATCCAGCCATCTCACCCTCTGTCATCCCCTTCTCCTCCTGCCCCCAAATCCCTCCCAGCATCAGAGTCTTTTCCAATGAGTCAACTCTTCCCATGAGGGGCCAAAGTATTGGAGTTTCAGCTTTAGCATCATTCCTTCCAAAGAATCCAGGGCTGATCTCCTTCACAATGGACTGGTTGGATCTCCTTGCAGTCCAAGGGACTCTCAGGAGTCTTCTCCAACACCACAGTTCAAAAGCGTCAATTCTTCGGCGCTCAGCCTTCTTCACAGTCCAACTCTCAAATCCATACATGACCACTGGAAAAACCATAGCCTTGACTAGACAGACCTTTGTTGGCGAAGTACTGTCTCTGCTTTTGAATATGCTATCTAGGTTGGTCATAACTTTCCTTCCAAGGAGTAAGCGTCTTTTAATTTCATGGCTGCAATCACCATCTGCCATTATTTTGGAGCCCAGAAAATAAAGTCTGACACTGTTTCCATGTTTCCCATCTATTCCTGTGAAGTGATGGGACCAAATGCCATGATCTTCGTTTTCTGAATGTTGAGCTTTAAGCCAACTTTTCACTCTCCTCTTTCACTTCATCAGGGGAGGCTTTTAGTTCCTCTTCACTTTCTGCCATAAGGGTGGTGTCATCTGCATCTGAGGTTATTGATATTTCTCCCAGCAATCTTGATTCCAGCTTGGCTTCTTCCAGCCCAGCGTTTCTCATGAGTACTCTGCATATAAGTTAAATAAGCAGGGTGACAATATACAGCCTTGACGTACTCCTTTTCCTATTTGGAATCAGTCCGTTGTTCCATGTCCCAGTTCTAACTGTGGCTTCCTGACCTGCATACAGGTTTCTCAAGAGGCAGGTCAGGTGGTCTGGTATTCCCATCTCTTTCAGAATTTTCCACAGTTTATTGTGATCCACATAGTCAAAGGCTTTGGCATAGTCAATAAAGCAGAAGTAGATGTTTTTCTGGAACTCTCTTGCTTTTTCGATGATCCAGCGGATGTTGGCAATTTGATCTCTGGTTCCTCTGCCTTTTCTAAAACCAGCTTGAACATCTGGAAGTTCACGGTTCACATATTGCTGAAGCCTGGCTTGGAGAATTTTGAGCATTACTTTACTAGCGTGTGAGATGAGTGTAATTGTGTGGTAGTTTGAGCATTTTTTGGCATTGCCTTTCTTTGGATTGGAATGAAAACTGACCTTTTCCAGTCCTTGTTCTAGAAGCCTAATTTCCAGGTACCAGTAGAAACTCTGTGTACTTTGCTATACTAATCACTTATTCTCCTAACAGTGATTAGTGCAGGAAAATTCTCTCTCCTTTATTGTTTATAAATAGATATCAAAGCCATAACTATGCTAACTTAAGAGAACCTATGCTTGGATAGGGCTTTCCAGGTGGCACTAGTGGTAAAGAAAAAAAACCCACCTGCCAATGCAGGAGACATAAGAGATTACAGGTTTGATCCCTGGGTTGGGAACATCCCCTAGAGAAGGAAAAGCCAACCTATTCAAGTATTCTTGCCTGAGAAATCCCATGGACAGATGAGCTTCCAGGAGGTCTCAAGTGGGTCAAGAAGATCCCCTGGAGAAAGAAATGGCAATGCATTCCAGTATCCTTGTCTAGGAAATCTCTTAGACAGAGGACCCTGGCAGGCTGCAGAACTTGGTGTCACAAAAGTGTCAGATATGACTTAGTGACTAAACAAATATTATAAAATATGCAAAGAGAAGAACTCCAAAGGAAAATGTCCAATCACATTGTTATATGTACAATTAGGTCTCCGAGGCTTAGGTTTTAGTTTTAGTATTAAGATTTTTTTTTTAGCCTTAAGTGAAAGTTGATTTATATATAAATCTATTAATATATTGAGCTCACATTTTCATATGCCTTTATTAGTGATGATAATGTAAAATTATCTCAGGCTATGAAACCATAAATAGCCATTTTGGCAACACTGAATTATTCAGGGAAAATATGTCATTTCTGCTACTGTATTA
>NW_020867508.1:0-50924 GCF_003369695.1 Bos indicus x Bos taurus | reverse complement strand
CTGACCTTCCCAACAGTTCCGTTGCAATTAGGTCAGAGAATGGCCAGTATTGAATCCTTACCCTTCTGTTTGAGAGTGACAGCTGCCTGAAGCATGGGGTAGTTGCTTTCTTGATGAAAGTATCTTCTCAAAGATTTGCTTTATAGAGAAATTCTCTGGGAGGCAGATTCCACAGTCCTTGGAGCACTTCCTGCAGTCTTCTTCCATGAATGGCACCCACTGCAAAAGTGAATTGATGAGGGACTGTCAGTCGGTACAACCACTTGGGAAAGCTTTGGGCAGCACGTACTTAATCTGAAGACACGCATTGCCTGTGATCCACCAGATCTGTTCCTGGACACATTATTGTTCGTACTCAGTCATGTCCGACTCTTTGCAGACCCACAGACTGCAGTACACTGAGCTTCCCTGTCCTTCACTATCTCCCGGAGTTGCTCAAACTCACGTTCATTTAGTTGGTGATGCCATCCAACTATCTCATTCTCTGCCACCCCCTTCTCCTTCTGCCCTCAATCTTTCCCAGCATCAGGGTCTTTTCTCAGCATTAGGGTCCTGTACACATACTCAGTGGAAATGTCTACAACATGTCAAAAGACATGAGCCAAAGTGTTCTAACAGTGATATTCCCAAGAGCTCCCAGTTGGAAACTACTCAAACATCCCTATTACGAGCCTACTTTTGTTTCCTCCAAATTCATGTTGAAGTCCTAAATCCTAGGACCTTGGAATGTGATGTCGTTGGTGAGAGGGTCTTTATAGAATTATTAAGGTAGCTCAGATGGTAAGAATCCACTTGCAATGCGAGAGACCTGGGTTTGATTCCAGGGTTGGGAAATCCCCTGGAGAAGGGAATGGCAACCCACTCCAATATTCTTGCCTGGAGAATCCCACAGACAGAGGAGCCTGGCGGGCTACAGTGCATGGGGTCACCAAAAGTCAGACACAACTGAGTGACTTTCACTCACTCACTTACCTAAGGTAAAATGAGGTCACCGGGGGCCCTAATCCAATCTGATGGGTGTCCTTTAAAGAACAGGAGATCAGGACACAGATACACACAAAGGGACCAATGTGTCTGGACAGGGAAAAGGAGGCCATTTGCAAGCAAATGAGAGAGGCCTCAGGAGAACCAGCCCTGCTGACACCTTGATCCTGGGCTTCTACCTCTAGACCTCTGAGAAAATCAATTTTTGTTGTTTAAGTCACCTAGTCTGTGGCATTTTTTTTAAATGGCAGCACAAGCAGGAGACTTGAGTTTGATCGCTGGGATGGGAAGATTACCCTGGAGGAGGAAATGTCAACCCACTCCATTATTCTTCCCTGGGAAATCCCATGGACAGAGAAGCCTGGTGGGCTACAGCCCATAGGGTCACAAAAGAGTTGGACACGACCAAAGCGACTGAGCATGCACAAATTAAAAAAGTTAAGGTTGTAGTAATAATAATAACCACTATTTCTTAAGCACTTATTACATGACAAGCACTGTGCTAAGCACTTTCCAATCTTCATAACAACCTAGGAGATGGACAGTGTTATTTGTCTCATTTTATAGATGGCAAAACTGACTTTGAGAGCTTCTGTGACTTGGTGTGCTCACACATCTATAAGTGGGAGCCGTGACCCACATTCTGTCCCTAGATTCCAAAGTCCACCCATCACATAGTTATTAATTAGCAAAACTGCCTCTGACCCAGTGGCTTGGCCTGAAAACAACTACTCTAAGGATGACTACCATTAAAAAAAAAAAAAACACGAAAATAATAAGTTGGCAAGGATATGGAAATACTGGTAACCTTGGGTGTGTTGCACAGAAATGTAAAATGGTGCAGCCACTATGGAAAATCATATGGTGGTTCCTCAAAAAATTAAAAAGTGAAACTGCCCTATGATCTAGCCATCCCATTTCTGGATGTATACCCAGAAAAACTGAAAGCAAGGTTTCAAACAGATATTTGTACACTCATGTTCATAGCAGCACTGTTCACGATAACTAAAAGGAGAAAGCAACCCAAACATCCTTTGAAAGATGAATGGATAAACAGAGTGTGGTCTATCCATACAGTGGAATACCATTCAGCCTTAGAAAGAAGGAAATGGTGGCACATGCTACAGTATGGATGAAACTTGAAGACCTCATGCAAAATGAAATACGCCAGTCACAAAAGGACAAATATTGCATGAGTGTTAGTTACTTCAGTTGTGCCCTATTCTTTGTGACCCCAGGGACTGTAGCCTACAAGGCACCTCTCTCTATGCATGGGATTCTCCAGGCAAGAATACTGGAGTGGCTTGCCATTTCCTCCTTCAGGGGATCTTTCCGACCCAGGGATGCAACCCGGGTCTTCTGCATAGGCAGGCAGATTCTTTACCATCTGAGCCACCAAGGAAGCCCGTATAAAGTATCTAGAGTAGCCAAATACATGGAAAATTTAATAGTGGTTGCCAGGGGCTGGGGGTAAGGAGGGCTGGGAAGTTGCTGTTTAATGGGTATAGAGTTTCAGTTTTTGAAGATAAAAAGAATTCTGGGACTTTCTTGGTGGTCCAATGGATAAGACTCTGAGTTTCCACAGCACAGAGTGCAGGGTCAATCCCTGGTGGGGGAACTAAGATCCCACATTCCATGTGACTGAAAAAGAAAGAAAGAAAGAAAATACAACATATTAACTTAAAAATTTTTTTAAAAACAGTTCTGGAGATGGATGGTGGATTTGGTTACCTAACATGAATATACATAACATTACTGCATTGTATACTTAAAAATGATCACGGTGGTAAATTTCATGTGATGTGTATTTAACTACAGCTTAAGAGGGAAAAAAAGCTACTCTGGCTGCTGTAATTCCCTGGCACACATCTTCAAGGGCTTGGGGAATCTCCTAGTCACTGAGGCATGCCCCTCTGTTTGGCTCAAAGAGACAGTAAACCAGCCTGAAATGTCTCCACACCAGTCTTGTGAGTTAAGCGTTGTAAGGGGTAAATGGATGAGGCAGAAGACGTCCTGCCCTCACGGAGCTTATGGGTAGCGGGGGAAGATGGGTGTAGGCACAGAACATCTCCTCAAGGGGGTCTCTGAGACGTCACTGCACCTGGGAGAATGTGATCTCTCCTTTCATCACACGGATGCTGGGACCATCCGGGCCTCCTCTCAGGAAAGCTTTACTCAGAAAGCCTCTGCAAGACACAAAGAAACATTGGGAACATTTCAATGACTTCATCACAGCAGCAGGCAGGGGACAGACACCTCGATGGTGGACTTCTAGCTCCTGGAATTGCTGTTGAAAACACCCAGTTTGTAGTCCTTCTTTACAGTAACCCTAGCTGATTAATACACTGGTTCATGGTTATCCTGTGTATGTGGCCCAAAGGAGAGGCAGACAGAGAGAGACCAGGCCATTACCCTCTTACTTTCCTATATTACAAAACAAAAGGTTCCATTCCACTTTCTTGATAATTTCTCACCTCCCATGGCTGGCTGGGTGACATCAGACAGGTAGCAGATGGCAGATACAACTCTGTTCCCTCAAATTCCTGGCCGATTTTCTAACCTGTCACATCCTATACCACTGCATTCAGACATTGATTTATAGTCCTTCTTAGTATAGGGCTCTAGGCAAAAACTTAGAATGGAATGGAATTGGCAACCCAGTTGAAAGTATTAATATTTAACATTCCATGTTAAGAGGACAGACATCTGGGAGTTTCATATCTGATAAGTCAACAACCTTTTACCCAACAAATCCTCTTGCAGGTAACAGTGATTAACATTAAGACATAATATTAAAAAAAATATCCCTACTATTTATAGCCTTGTTCAGTTTTCTAACATCAACAATGGCTTTGGCACATCTTTGCCATTGGTTGTCTTTTTTCAGATATAACTTTATTAAATTATACTTACATGTCCTCAAACTCACAAGTTTTCAGTGTACAAGTCAATGACTTGTAGTAATTTTTGTAGTGGTGCGCAAACATCACTGTGTTGCAGTTTTAGAACATTTCTATCTTCCCTGGTGGCTCAGATGGTAAAGAATACACCTGCAATGGGGAAGATCTGGGTTTGATCCCTGGGTTGGGAAGATCCCTTGGAGGAGGGCATGGCAACCCACTCCAGTATTCTTGCCTGGAGAATCCCCATGGACAGAGGTGGGCTAGGGTTCATGGGGTCACAAAGAGTCAGACATGACTGAATTACTAAGCACGACATGTTACATCACCTCGAAAAGATCCCTCATGCCCTTCTTAGCTGCCACCCACTTTGAAGAAACAACACACAGTTCAACTCAACAATCTTTCATTGAGGACCTAAGGCATCAGGGCATTGTGTCTGGTGCTGTGATAGAAAAATGAAAAAATATGGATATATTCTTAGGGAGCTCCTAGGGGAACAAGTGAGGCAACAAATAAACAAATAGCTATTACACACTGGATGAGTGAGATGGAAAAGTACAGGGAAAATTGATTTTGCTGCCTGACATTGGGGGTAGGTAAAAGAAGAGGAATTGAAGGAAGAATGTAGCTGTACAGGAAGGAGAGGTTGATAACTCTATAAAACAAAAGGAGGCAGTATTTTTATTGGTGTCTCAGAGAAGCAATTGGAGATAAGTTGTTGGCACTGGAAAGCATGACTTTCAAATTTTAAGGTTGCTTAATAAAAGCAGGGAACAGTGAAATGGCTATCACAGAAATGAAATTAGTGAATCAAAAGACCCAACAAGATTTCCGAGGACAAAGAGTAAAATGATGAAGCAATTAAAATGAATGTGCAAGCAGGGAGGTCAACTTGGTGCTCTGTGATGATCTAGAGAGGTGGGGGATGAGAAAGGAGGTCCAAGAGGGAGGGGATATATTTATACACAGAGCTGACTCACTATGTTGTACAATAGAAGCTAACACAACACTGTAATTATACTCCAATGTTTAAAAAAAGTTTAAAAAAAGAATTAATGTACAAAAAGATAAGGCCCATGGAGGCCAAATTCCTTCAATAAACAATAAGAATCATAGAAGGAAAGATCAAAAAGCAATAGTCAAAGGAAAAATAGGAGAAGATGTTTCCAGGCTAAAGAAAAATCTGAGTTCTTAAATCAAAGGTGTTCACCAAAAAAAAAGTGTTCACCAGTCAAAATTAACGAAAAAATAACCACAGCAGATAGAGGGTGGGGAAGTGTTTCAATTCTTGGGATAAGAAAGTCTAACAGACAACATTTTGGGCAAAAAAAAAAATAGACTATACACAAAAGAAGAACAATTCAGACTGACAACAGCCTTTTATGCTTGCAGCTTTAAATGTGAGAAAATGGTGGAGTAATACACACTAGACACTGAGATAAAAAGATGGCAAGAAAGAATGCCCCCCAAGTCTATCGCCAGAAAACTTATTTTATGCCCAAGGAGGCACCTTTGTTTTAGAGATCTTGGTTAATTTTCATAACTGATCAAATGGGGTATTTGTTCTATTTCCATGCTTTAAATTCCCGCTCTTGTTTGAAATTCACCAATAAAGAGTGAGCCCATGAAACCATGGCCCACATCCTGAACCCTGATAAAAGCAGAACTCAGGCCCACGTGCTCTCATTCTCCTCATATCCTCACTATGTGGCCCCAGGTGTGCTGTGCAATTTCCAGGTCCCATAAGTAATAAATCTTTATTTTTTTCAAAGTTCCCCAATGGCTACTGCTGAAGGATGTCTTGTAATCACAAAAAGAACCTCAAGGACTGGCCCAAACAGAACACTGGTTATTGGTAAGCTGAGACCCACACAAACCAGGTTCAGGCAGGGAAAACTAATATAGTAGTTTGCCATCATGCCTTTCCTGGAAGAAAAAAAAAATACAAGAAAGACTTCCAGTTAACTTAAAGATAAATCAAAAAATCCTGAGAAGAGCAAAGAAATGGTTTAAAAGAAATTACAACAAACAACTGTCTCATTCAAGAGAATTATCAAATGGCCAGTAAGCACCTAATAAGAAGCTCAACATCATCATTCATCAGAAAAACATGAATTAAAGCCATGGTGACAAAGCACCAGGCCAGGCTCCCTGTGTGATATAGCAAATTCTCACTAACTGTCCACTTTACACATAATAGTGTATGTATGTTGATGCTACTTTCTCTATTCGTCCCACTCTCTCCTTCCTCCTCCATGTCTACAAGTCCATTCTCTACATCTGTGTTGCCATTCCTTCCCTGCAAATAGGTTCGTCAGTACCATTTTTCCAGATTCCACATTTGGGCATAAATATGCATTTGTTTTCATCTTTCTGACTTATTTCACTCTGTGGGATGGGGGTAAGGGAGGGAGGCTCAAGAGGGAGAGCATACAAGTATAATTATTTCTGATTTGAGTTGAGTTGTTGTATGGCAGAAACCAACACAACATTGTAAAAATTAAAAAAAAAATTTTTTTTTAAATCCAAGGGCTAAAAAAACATACAAATGAACCATGAGATAACACCATAAACCCACCAGATTTGCTAAATTTAAACAGAATGACATCAAGTACTAATGACAAGGTGGAGAAACTAGAACTCTCTTATATTTCTGGTAGGAGCAGGATTTGATACAACTGCTTTAGAAAAATTGTATACCTACTGAGAACTTTTATACTGACAAAGGGCACAAACATTTACGCAGTAGAGTTATAAGGCACACAAGGTTATGCACGGATTACAATAGAGTGAAAGGAAAACCAGAAGAGACCCTGATGCTGGGAAAGACTGAGGATAGGAGGAGAAGGAGGCAACCAAGATTGAGATGGTTGGATACCATCACTGAATCAATGAACATGAATTTGAGCAAACTCCAGGAGATGGTGAAGGACAGGGAAGCCTGGCATGCTGCAGTCCATGGGGTTGCAAAGAGTCGGACATGACTGAATGACCGAGCAATAATGATAATGAACGAGCGGTCTGGAATGGAGCCAGGAGGCTGCCGAGGACACATGACTTATGTACGTCTCAGTCTGGGTGACAGCATGTATTGTCCTATGTACTGTCCTAGGAGACATCAGAATACCTGCCAGAAACTCAGGATACGTACTAGGTTCCTTCCCCAAAGGGCAACTATTTCGTTTCTTGAATCAGAGCACAGCCTCGTGGCTTTTGCCTTAATAAGCCCTTGACTCTTTCTCTTCCCCAAAACACTCTCGGTTTTACCCAAATTTGTTTCTCCCGAATTGCAATTCTTAAGACTCTTAAATCAAGTGCTTTGTTCTTTGCAGCCTTGATTCTATTGAAAGAGGGGATTGTACCAAGACATCACTCTGGGCACTTATCTGTTTCTCTCTCTGTCTAAAATACCACTGAAATTACACAAAAGATAGCCTTAAAAGATTTAAAAAAAATAATAATTTCAGGAACTCCCTGGTGGTCCAGTGGTTAGGACTTGAAGCTTTCACTGCCAGGGGCCGGGTTCAATCCCTGGTCAGGGAACTAGATCCCACATGCCATGGCACAATCAAATAAATAAATATTTTTTAAAAAAGAAGTAGCAGAAGAGATGGTAAGTAAAAAACATAAAACATCATGGTAGAAATAAAAAGTTCCTAGAAATCAAGAAGAAAGTGATAATCAAATGCAAAAAAGGGCAAATGGTATAAAAAGGTAAACACCAAGGGAAAAAAATACAGATGACCAATAAAAATGAATAGCAGAGAGGAAAATGCAGACTGATACAGGATAATGTTTTTCCCTCTATGTCTGGCAAAAGTTCAGGAGAGTCATGTCCACCTTAGGGAGGATCTGGGCTGGCCTACTCAAGCATTGTCAGGGCAGGTACAGCATGTTCTGGAGAATAGCTTGGCAGAATCAGTCAATATTTTAAATGTGAATACTACTTGCTTTTACTTGGCAACTCCACTTTTAGAAAACTACTCTATGAAAATATGATGGTGACATTATTTGTAATAGTGACCACTAACAAATAAATGTCCACCAACAGGGGAAAATGGTTAAATAAATTATGGAACTTCCATATTGTGGAATACTATGGAGTGGTTAAAAAGAGAAAAGTAGGTCTATGTAAACAAAAAGACATCCAACTGTTGAATGAAATAAAATGGTTAAAATTAAATAAAAAGTTAAAAAATTAAATAAAAAGTTAAAACCTAGAACAATACATGTACTAGAATTCTGTTTGTTTTAAACATACCTGTCTACCAACCTACCTACCTACCAACCAATGTATTCATAAACGTGTCTGCATTTTTCAGACTATAAAGGTAAAATGGGGAATATACCATATATTAAGTAACATCTCCAGGAGGCTGTGGCAGCCTGTGTAATCAAATTCATGAAGATATTTATAGTGAAAGGTGTGACTATTTGAGGTTTCCCAGGTGGCTCAAGTGGTAAAGAATCCACCTGCCAACGAAGAAAAAGCAGGAGATGCTGGTTTAATCCTTGGATCGGGAAGATCCCCTGGAGGAGGACATGGCAACCCACTGCAATATTCTCACCTGGAGAATCCCATGGACAGAGGAGCTTGATGGGCTGCAGTCCATGGGGTCACAAAAGAGTCAGACATGACTGAGAACACACGAACATGCACAGGTGATTATTTACAGTAGTAGGAGAGAGAACGGTGATAAATAACTTCATGCTTGTTCAGGTCAGATTTGCCACCAAATGAAGCCAGGTAAGATTTTGCTGCCAAAAGATTATAAAATAAACAAATAAAACCCTGGGTTTTGCCTAAATGATTTATGTATCAACTATGATGATGTCTGGGATGTGGAGAGGAACAAGGAAAAGTGAAGAGGCACTTTCATTTTCTGTCCACAGGCTAATAAGGTCAAAGTCATGGACTCTGACTTCCGGGGTCAGCTAGCTTTGCTATACTGTTTTGTGACTACTGGGAACAATCCTCACCATGGTCACAGAGATAGTGTGTGAGTCAGTGCCACACTGGATGAACAGAATATCCCAGTACATTGCTCTCCCTGTGCATGCTGCTGCTGCTAAGTCGCTTCAGTCCTGTCCGACTCTGTGCGACCCCATAGACGGCAGCCCACCAGGCTCCCCTGTCCCTGGGATTCTCCAGGCAAGAACACTGGAGTGGGTTGCCATTTCCTTCTCCAATGCATGAAAGTGAAAAGGGAAAGTGAAGTTGCTCAGTCGTGTCCGACTATTAGCGACCCCATGGACTGCAGCCTACCAGGCTCCTCTGTCCATGGGATTTTCCAGGCAAGAGTACTGGAGTGGGGTGCCATTGCCTTCTCCCTGTGCATGAGAACTGAATAAATAAAAAATGGATCAGGAACACAGTGGCCCACCTATCTTACGTGTCATCTAATTTAACCCATACAGAAATTTGAGGGGAGGTATTTTCTTATTTTAAGACTAAGGTCTCAGTTGAGTTGAATAAGTCAGGTTAAGCAAGTATTAGGCCCAACGCTAAGTATTAGAACTGAGATTTTAACCTAGGTGGGACTCAAAGTCCAGTGCTGTTTGAAATTCTGTACATTTGTGGGTTCCATTGTGTAATGGTTAGCACTCTGAACTCTGAAATGTTGTACATTTGTAAACTTGACTACTGGTGACCTGTACACTCACAGATATACTCTCAAGTATATGCACTGGTATACTGACAAGTATTCTTGTGACTTGCACATTCACAAGTCATGTTCTCTCCCCCACTGATGAGGTCACAGGTATAAACATACGACATACCTTACTCTCTTTTTATGTCTTTTAAAAAAATAATAATACAACTTACAGGGTAAAAAAAGTGAAACAATACCATGGTTAAAAGGACTTCAAGAAAAGGCAATCAAAACTACAGTGAGATACAACCTCACATCTGTTAGAATGGCAAGCAATAACATGTTTGGCAAGGATGTGGAGAATGATAAACCTGCCTGCACTATTGACTGGAATGTAAATTGGTGCAGCCACAGGGATATTTTGGAACATTTCTTTCAGGCATCTTCAACAGGTAGCTGTTTTCCATAGTTGAAATAGTTTTTCCATAGTTTCCATGCTGTATAAACAGTTGTACATTCTGGTGGGTTTGTTTTTCTGCACTTATTATAATAGATATGTTCTGATGTCACTGAAATCTCATCCTGAACATTCCGGTTACTGGTTATGCTTCCTAGTTGACCATTTCCCAGTAGTTAGGTTTGGGGGCTGTTTCTGCTTTGCTGTTAACATTGTGCAGGAACACGACGTTTTCCTCTAAAAACCTTCAGCGCAGCTCTCTGAAGTGAAGGTCGCTGAGTCGTGTCTGAGTCTTTGCGACCTCATGGACTATACAGTCCATGGAATTCTCTACGCCAGAATGCTGGAGGGGGTAGCCTTTCCCTCTCCAGGGGATCTTCCTAACCCAGGGATCGAACCCGGGTCTCCCTCATTGCGGACGGATTCTTTACCAGCTGAGCCACAAGGAAAACCCGAGCCCATTCTATTACAGAGAAGTAAGTGGGCAGCAGACACCTCAGGGAGTAATTTCTCTGACTTTAAGAAGAGATTTCAATATAAAGGTCAATTTTGGAGTCCTTCTGCTGATGCTAAGTCACGTCAGTCGTGTCCGACTCTGTGCTACCCCACAGACGGCAGCCCACCAGGCTCCCGTCCCTGGGATTCTCCAGGCAAGAATACTGGAGTGGGTTGCCATTTCCTTCTCCAGTGCACGAAAGTGAAAAGTGAAAATGAAGTCGCTTAGTCGTGTCCGACTCTTCGCGACCCCATGGACTGCAGCCTACCAGGCTCCGCCGTCCATGGGATTTCCCAGGCAAGAGTACTGGAGTGGGTTGCCATTGGAGTCCTTAGAGAGCTTTAAACACTCAGCATTTAGAAAGACAGTGGATCTACTTACACACACTGGTATTTGAGGGCCGAATAATTGTTCTAACCTTCCACCCAGCGCTCTCGCCCTACAGCAATCTGAAATCAGAACCGCGAGTCTCGAAAAGCAACTTCTCCAAGGAGTGGCGCCCCACCCGCCCGGACCAAACCACGCAGGCTTCTGAGCACTGGCAGCGATGCGGGGTCCCTTACCCGGGCAGCGCCAGCTCCTCCTCGGCGCGATCCCAGAAAACTGGTGGCCGAAGGCAGAGTCAGGATCCCGCCCAGTTCGAACACGGCCGCACGCAGCGCCATGGCGATCTTTCAACCAGAAATCAAGCGAAGCAAGATGCACGAAAACCGGGCGGCCAGACTGGAGCAGCAGGCCACCAAGGTTACCTAACTCGAGCTCGGCCCCGCTCCAGCCCGAGCCTCGGCCCCACCCCCTGCCTTCAGACTGGACACACCTCCACCCCGCCCCCTGCCCTGACCCTGGCCCCGCCCCTGCCCCGGCCTCCGCCACGACCCCCTGTACCAGATTCGACCGCGACTCACCTCCGCTCCGCCCCTTGACTTGCGCTTGACCACGCCCCACCTCCGCCTCGTCCCCTGACCCCGGCCCCGCCACTCCAACACGCCCCCATGCCCCGCCTCAGCCACGCCCCCCCGTGCCAAACTTTATTGCCACCCATCTCCGCCCGCCCCCTGTCCTGGTCCCCGCTGGGGTCGCCAGGAGGTCCTATGAGCCCTCCTTTGATGTACCCGCACCCGACTGAGCGACTTCACTTTCACTTTTCACTTTCACGCATTGGAGAAGGAAATGGCAACCCACTCCAGTGTTCTTGCCTGGAGAATCCCAGGGACGGGGGAGCCTGGTGGGCTGCCGTCTGTGGAGTCGCACAGAGTCAGACATGACTGAAGCGACTTAGCAGCAGCAGCAGCATCGTCCGAGGCCCGGATTCCATCTCCTTGCCTCCTCGCGCCTGCATCTGGGGCTGGAATCTCGCTTCTGAATGCATCATCTTCTGTCCCCAAAACGAAATTCCTAAGAAGATCCCCTGGAGAAGGAAATGGCAACCCACTCCAGTATTCTTGCCTGGAGAATCCCATGGACAGAGGAGCCTGGCGGGCTACAATCCATGGGGTTACAAAAGAATCGAACTTGACTGAGCGATTAAACAAGTAGCCTCAGGCCGGAGCAGTGGCTGCTTGAAAAGATGGACCCAGGCCAGGGAACAGGCTGACAGGCTTAAAGTGTACTTGTCAGACTTTCCAGTCTGGGTGAAGATGGGGACCTGAGAAAAAGCCAGAGGCCACAGAACCTTTGAGAGAGAAAGAGAGAGAGAGAGTGTGTGTGTGTTGCCAAATCTTTCTTCATTCAATATTTGGATCTTCTATATTCATCTCCGGAGAAGGCGATGGCACCCCACTCCAGTACTCTTGCCTGGAAAATCCCATGGATGGAGGAGCCTGGTAGGCTGCAGTCCATGGGGTCGCGAAGAGTTGGACATGACTGAGCGACTTCCCTTTCCCTTTTCACTTGCATGCATTGGAGAAGGAAATGGCAACCCACTCCAGTGTTCTTGTCTGGAGAATCCCAGGGACAGGGGAGCCTGGTGGGCTGCCGTCTTTGGGGTCGCACAGAGTCGGGCACGACTGAAGTGACTTAGCAGCATATTCATCTCAGTTGGAATATCTAAAAAAATAATAGATTTGTGTCCCTAATTTTCTAGATTAAGTACATACAGATTTCCTCACTATCCTGACCATGTGCCTCTAGTCACACTTGTTTGTCAAGGCAAAATGTAATTCTAGAATAAAATAGAATGCCTCATGTATGGTATGCCAACAGAATACATCCACCCCAGCCTCTTGTGGAATGAGGTTTAGAAGACGTTGTTGTTCAGTCTCTCAGTCGTGTCTAACTCTTTGCGACCCCATGGACTGCAGCATGCCAGGCTTCCCTGTCCTTCATGATCTCCTGGAGTTTGCTCAAATTCATGTCCACTGAATCAGTGTTGCTGTCTAACCATCTCATCCTCTGCCTCCCCCTTCTCCTTTTGCCTTCAATCTTTAGCATCAGGGTCTTTTCGAATGAGTAAGTTCTTCGCATGAGGTAGCCAAAGTATTGGAACTTCAGCTTCAGCATCAGTCCTTCCAAAGAGTATTCAGGGTTGATTTCCTTCAAAAGACACACATTTGAACTATGATTACTCCTTTGTACATTCTTTTTATGCTAATGCTGCCTTAAAATGTTTGAACTTCATTTTAAACTATACTCTTGGCTCATTTGTGTTTTTGGAAAACCTAAACCTTAGGAGTGTCCGAGTTGAGCTTACTAATGGGTTGTTGGATTCTCTGTGCCTTTGTAGTAAGTTCTGTGAGTTAAAGCATACACCTGGCCTAATGTTCCAACTTGCTGAGATGTGGGTTCGATCCCTGGATTAGGAAGATTCCCTGGAGGCAGGCATGGCAACCCACTCCAGTATTCTTGCTTAGAGAATCCCATGGACAGAGGAGCTTGGGGGCCTACAGTCCACAGGGAGGGTTGCAAAGAATTGGACACAAATGAAGCAACTTAGGATGCATGCTCAAAGACCCTAGGTTTGAAGACTGAGCCAGAGTTAAAGTGAATAAATACAGTAGTCACTCAAGAAGTTGATGATCTTAGGGACTTCCCTGATGGTCCAGTGCTTAAGACTTCACCTCCCAATGCAGGGGGTGCAGGTTCCATCCCTGGTCAGGAAGCCTGGGGCCATAAAATCAAAACATAAAATAAAAGCAATACTGTCATAAATTCACTAAAAGACTTTAAAAGTGATCCACATCAGAAAAATTTTTTAAAAAGTTGGTGATCTCAGAAGTAAAATTGAGTCGAAAAAAGGAAAGAAAATGGCTGCCTGACTTATGTAGTTTTAAAACCTCTTAAATTGAAATCTACAATTTAGACTTCTCTGTGGTCTCCACATATGCACATGCAATTTTCTATTCAATACCTCCTCATGAATATCTCATAGGCATCTTGAATTTCTAATGATTGAAACAGAGTTCTTGCTGCATTCACACCTCCCAAGTCTGCTCCTGGTCTTCAGTTCAGTTCAGTCCAGTCACTCAGTCATGTCTGACTCTTTGTGACCCCATGAATCGCAGCACGCCAGGCCTCGCTGTCCATCACCAACCCCTGGAGTTCACTCAAACTCATGTCCATCGAGTCGGTGATGCCATCCAGCCATCTCATCCTCTGTCATCCCCTTCTCCTCCTGCCCCCAATCCCTCCCAGCGTTAGGGTCTTTTCAAACGAGTCAGCTCTTCGCATCAGGTGGCCAAAGTCTTGGAGTTTCAGCTTCAACATTAGTCCCTGCAATGAACAGGACTGATCTCCTTTAGGATGGACTGGTCGGATCTCCTTGCAGTCCAAGGGACTCTCAAGAGTCTTCTCCAACACCACAGTTCAAAAGCATCAATTCTTCGGCACTCAGCTTTCTTCACAGTCCAACTCTCACATCCATACATGACCACTGGAAACACCATAGCCTTGACTAGACAGACCTTTGTTGACAAAGTAATGTCTCTGCTTTTCAATATGCTATCTAAGTTGGTCATAACTTTCCTTCCAAGGAGTATGTGTCTTTTAATTTCATGGCTGAAATCACCATCTGCAGTGATTTTGGAGCCCAGAAAAATAAAGTCTGACACAGTTTCCACTGTTTCCCCATCTATTTCCCATGAAGTGATGGGACCAGATGCTATGATCTTAGTTTTCTGAATGTTGAGCTTTAAGCCAACTTTTTCACTCTCCTCTTTCACTTTCATCAAGAGGCTTTTTAGTTCCTCTTCACTTTCTGCCATAAGGGTGGTGTCATCTGCATAGCTGAGATTATTGATATTTCTCCCAGAAATCTTGATTCCAGCTTGTGCTTCATCCAGCCCAGCGTTTCTCATGATGTACTCTGCATATAAGTTAAATAAGCAGGGTGACAATATACAGCCTTGACGGACTCCTTTTCCTATTTGGAACCAGTCTGTTGTTCCATGTCCAGTTCTAACTGCTGCTTCCTGACCTGCATACAGGTTTCTCAAGAGGCAGGTCAGGTGGTCTGGTATTCCCATCTCCTGAGGAATTTTCCACAGTTGATTATGATCCACACAGTCAAAGGCTTTGGCATAGTCAATAAAACCATGTTTTTCTAGAACTCTCTTGCTTTTTCGATGATCCAGCAGATGTTGGCAATTTGATCTCTGGTTCTTCTGCCTTTTCAAAAACCAGCTTGAACAACTGGAAGTTCACGGTTCATGTATTGCTGAAGCCTGGCTTGGAGAATTTGGAGCATTACTTTATTAGTGTGTGAGATGAGTGCAATTGTGCAGTAGTTTGAGCATTCTTTGGCATTGCCTTTCTTTGGGATTGGAATGAAAACTGACCTTTTGCAGTCCTGTGACCACTGCTGAGTTTTCCAAATTTGCTGGCATACTGAGTGCAACACTTTCACAGCATCATCTTCCAGGATTTGAAATAGCTCCACTGGAATTCCATCACCTCCTCTAGCTTTGTTCATAGTGATGCTTCCTAAGGCCCACTTGACTTCACATTCCAGGATGTCTGGCTCTAGGTGAGTGATCACACCATCGTGATTATCTGGGTCATGAAGCTCTTTTTTGCACATTTCTTCTGTGTATTCTTGCCACGTCTTCTTAATATCTTCTGCTTCTGTTAGGTCCATACCATTTCTGTCCTTTATCGAGCCCATCTTTGCATGAAATGTTTTCTTGGTATCTCTAATTTTCTTGAAGAGATCTCTAGTCTTTCCCATTCTATTGTTTTCCTCTATTTCTTTGCATTGATTGCTGAGGAAGGCTTTCTTATCTCTCCTTGCTATTCTTCGGAACTCTGCATTCAGATGCTTATATTTTTCCTTTTCTCCTTTGCTTTTCACTTCTCTTCTTTTCACAGCTATTTATAAGCCCTCCCCAGACAGCCATTTTGCTTTTTTGCATTTCTTTTCCATGGGGATGGTCTTGATCCCTGTCTCCTGTACAATGTCATGTACCTCTTGGTCTTACTAAAGGGTATTTCCGATCAGGCAGTTGCTCAATCTAAGAAACTTGGAGCGGCTTACATATCTCTGGTTCCCAGCTAAGTGTGTCCTTGAACTTAATCCCAGTGGAGGCTGGCTGACTGGGGCAGAGGTGACAGCTTTCAGTTCAGTGGTGGTGTTTTTCTGGGAGTCTTTCTATTTTTTAAGTAAATAAAGTCTTTTTTATTAATCATCGTTATATAAATTAATTAACCATGAACATTTGAGTGACAACATACACAATTTATCTCTCTAGAATATTGGCTTTTTATTTTATTTTGGAGTAGAGTTGATTAACAATGTTATGATAGTTTCAGATGTACAGAGAAGTGATTCAGCTATACATATTGTGTAACTGATACATGTATCCTTATTCAAATTCTTTTCCCATTTATGTGATCCTGTAGGCTCACTCCTGGGCATATATCTGCAGAAAAACATGGTCTGAAAGTATACATGCACCCTAAAGTTAACTACAGCACTGTTTATAATAGCCCAGATATGGAAGCAACCTAAGTGTCCATCGACAGAGGAGTGGATAAAGAAGATATGGTACATACACACCGTCGACAAAAAAATTAATCACAACCTGAAAGTAGACTTATTTTATTTGGTGGGGATGTTAAGGACTCCAAGCCTGGGAGATATCATTTCAGTAGCCATGAGAAAACTGCTCTGAATTGGCAGGAGAGGGAATCAGGCTATATACAAGTTTGCAACATAGGGAGCAGGCAGTCTGAACATTAGAGATTATTATGAAGTAAGGAAAACCAGATATCAAGTTAAGGAATTTAGCGTTCTTCTATGCATGGAAAGATGCAAGACTATGGGATTATTGAAGTCATTCCTTTCATATGCATCTCAGCTATCTGGGGCAGCATCCTGCACAGTGACATTTTTCTCTTTCTTGAATTTCCTTAAGACCTTGCAGCTCACACTGGATTGCGATAATCACTGATGATTATCGTTCCTCATGTAGGAACTTGAGCACTTGTCAACATGGTTCAGAAACTCACATTTGGAGGGCCAGGGTCATGGATAGCTGTGACATTTCTTAACCACCAATATGGCAGGAAATATTTTATTTCACATTACAACGGAATATTACTCAGCTGTAGAAATAATGAAATAATGCCATATGTAGTGACGTGGATGGGCCTAGAGATTGTTATACTGAATGAAGTAGTTCAGACAGAGAAAGAGGAATATCATATGTTATTGCTTTCTTAAAGGCCCTGTCTGGAGCTCATTCTCCATTTTTTTTCCCCAAAGATTCTACAGGTTCCTAATTTCCTGTATTCAATCTCTTGCTATTTAAATTAACTAGAGTGATTTCTGTTGCCTGACTGATGCAGTACTGTTTAGGAATACACATATGTGTTTGTGAAATGCAGCGAAGTGAAGAGGAAGGTCACATCAACAGAATTAGATTTTATAAAACCCCCTTTGAGAAAAAAAATAAGAAAGTTAGAATATGAGACCCCACTTTAGGTGGGAATCATCTTTGCTGAAGACGAAATTGTGACCCTTTGTTTATTCCAGGGCTGTAAACTAGGAGACTGATTTGATCTGGACTATTTTATAATACCTTACAGGACTTCCTGGATGAATTGCTTAGGGAAAGATGAGAGATCTCAATTGCATTTCTCTGTGTTCCACTTTTTCTCATAGGTCATTGTCCCCCTCTGTTTTCTGCCACACAAGATATAGGAAGTTGCGAGTTCACTCAGGTGGACAATGGAAATGGTATACCTTTTTGAGATGTAAATCCTAACTCTTATGTCTACTAATCTTAATATTTATAAATATGTTTGAGGTGATAGCACTGGGATCATAAAACATGGCCAGTGTAGTAGTGAAAATTCAGAAATTACACCTGCTATCAATCACTCAATTTGTAATGAGCTTATCAGATTTTATTTTGGATTTCCTGCCCCTGCAACCCCTTCCCCACCTGCTGTCGGACATTGGTCTTCCAACTCTATTTTAAAGACTTATTTATTTTTATTTAGTTTTGGCTGCAGTGGGTCTTCATTGCAGTCATCAGGGGCTACTCATCATTGTAGGGTGCAGGCTTCTCATCACGGTGGCTTCTCTTGCTGTGGAGTACGGGCTCTAGGCCCACAGGCTTCAGTAGTTGTGGTTTGAGGGCTTTAGAGCACAGGCTCAATAGTTGTGGTGCATGGGCTTAGTTGCTCAATGACATGTGGGATATGCGTGGACCAGGGATTGAGTCCATGGCCCCTGCATTGGCAGGATGATTCTCACCCATTGGACCACCAGAGAAATCCTCCAACCCTATTTTAAAACCCTGCTTAATTCCTAATAGTTGAGAGAGAGGGTCACAGTGCTGTTTCTCCTGCTGTAGGTGTTTGAATCACGCTCAAAACTGTCTCAAGTGTTTTCTAAGCCCTCATTTCACCTGAAGGTTGGTCTTTCTTCAGTGCAGCAAATGAATCTCTTTTATTCGTTCAAGAAATACGTATCAAGTACCTGCTGTGTGCCAGGTACTTTCTCAGCACTTGGGATCAAGTGGGAAATAAAACAGATCAAAAATAGAAACAAAAAGTTTCCATTTTTAGTGTAATGATGAATTAAGGAGTTGCCAGTTGCTTGTGGGGCAATGAGAAAAATGACATTGGGAATAGTGATGTTAGCTACTTGTTGTTTTTTTTTTTTTTTTAAGCAAGAAATATAACTGTATTTATTTTCAGAAGACATGTTCTTAAAAACAGAAATCCACTAAAAACTGTTAGAACTAATAAGCTGAACAAGTTGCAGGACATAGGGTCAATATAAAATAGTCAACTGTATTTCTATACACTAGCAGTGAAAAATATGAAAACAAAATGTAAAAAACAATTCCATTTATAAAAGCATCAAAAAGAATAAAATAATAAAAATAAGCTTAATAGAAGTGTAAAACTTGTATTTTGAAAGCTGCCAGACTTTTTTAAAATTTAAGTTGTTTTTTCTTATTTGTCATTTTTTGGACTGCCAACACCTATAAACTCTTGCTACCTTTAGAAAATTCTGCCCCAAAGTGGACATCTGTCAGTCAGAGATGCACAATGTTCTTCAAACATCTCTCTATTTTGGTATCTCTCACATTTTGAATTTTACACAAACACCACAGTAGTCAGGCTGTCCTCCCACTGATCACGTGACTTGGGTGGTGCCAGTCAATGTGCTCGCCTGTTGGGTAAGGGAATGAGCAAGCTGAAGTGACAGCCGTGTGAGGTGGAACTTGCTTCCAGCCTTGGCAGTGGCAGAAGCATCTAGCTTTGATCTTGGAAAGATAGCTGTGAGTGGTCCTGAAGAGAGGTTTTTAACTCCCTGCCCAGGAATTTAACCTGGGTAAGCCTGGAGAGTCCCATGGACAGAGGAGCCTGGTGGGCTGCAGTCCATGGGGTTGCTAGGAGTCGGACACGACTGAGCGACTTCACTTTCACTTTTCACTTTCATGCATTGGAGAAGGAAATGGCAACCCACTCCAGTGTTCTTGCCTGGTGAAACCCAGGGATAGGGGGAGTCTGGTGGGCTGCCGTCTATGGGGTCGCACAGAGTCGGACACGACTGAAGAGACTTAGCAGCAGCAGCAGCAGCAGCAGCAACCTGGATGAAAACCAGAAACCTTAACCACTAGACTACCAGGGGCTAGAAGCTAGAAGCAAAGTTCAGTTCAGTTCAGTCACTCAGTCGTGTCCGACTCTTTGCGACCCCATGAACTGCAGCACGCCAGGCTTCCCTGTCCATCACCAACTTCCAGAGTCCACCCAAAACCATGTCCATTGAGTCAGTGATGCCATCCAACCATCTCATCCTCTGTTGTCCCCTTCCCTTCCTGCCCTCAATCTTTCCCAGCATCAGGGTCTTTTCAAACGAGTCAGCTCTTCGCATCAGGTGGCCAAAGTATTGGAGTTTCAGCTTCAACATTAGTCCCTCCAATAAACACCCAAGACTCATCTCCTTTAGGATGGACTGGTCGGATCTCCTTGCAGTCCAAGGGACTCTCAAGAGTCTTCTCCAACACCACAGTTCAAAAGCATCAATTCTTTGGCGCTCAGCTTTCTTCACAGTCCAACTCTCACATCCATACATGACCACTGGAAACACCATAGCCTTGACTAGACGGACCTTTGTTGACAAAGTAATGTCTCTACTTTTTAATATGCTGTCTAGGTTGGTCATAACTTTTCTTCCAAGGAGTATAAGCGTCTTTTTTTTTTTAATTTTATTTTATTTTTAAACTTTACAATATTGTGTTAGTTTTGCCAAATATCGAAATGAATCCGCCACAGGTATACATGTGTTCCCCATCCTGAACCCTCCTCTCTCCTCCCTCCCCATACCATCCCTCTGGGTCGTCCCAGTGCACCAGCCCCAAGCATCCAGTATCATGCATCGAACCTGGACTGGCGACTCGTTTCACACATGATATTATACATGCTTCAATGCCATTCTCCCAAATCTTCCCACCCTCTCCCTCTCTCACAGAGTCCATAAGATTGTTCTATACATCAGTGTCTCTTTTGCTGTCTTGTACACAGGGTTATTGTTACCATCTTTCTAAATTCCATATATATGTGTTAGTATACTGTATTGGTGTTTTTCTTTCTGGCTTACTTCACTCTGTATAATAGGCTCCAGTTTCATCCACCTCATTAGAACTGATTCAAATGTATTCTTTTTTATGGCTGAGTAATACTCCATTGTGTATATGTACCACAGCTTTCTTATCCATTCATCTGCTGATGGACATCTAGGTTGCTTCCATGTCCTGGCTATTATAAACAGTGCTGCGATGAACATTGGGGCGTCTTTTAATTTCATGGCTGCAATCACCATCTGCAGTGATTTTGGAGCCCAGAAAAATAAAGTCTGACACTGTTTCCACTGTTTCCCCATCTATTTCTCACGAAGTGATGGGACCAGATGCCATGATCTTAGTTTTCTGAATGTTGAGCTTTAAGCCAACTTTTTCACTCTCTTCTTTCACTTTCATCAAGAGGCTTTTTAGTTCCTCTTCACTTTCTGCCATAAGGGTGGTGCCATCTGCATATCTGAGGTTATTGATATTTCTCCCAGCAATCTTGATTCCAGCTTGTGCTTCATCCAGCCCAGCGTTTCTCATGATGTACTCTGCATATAAGTTAAATAAGCAGGGTGACAATATACAGCCTTGACGGACTCCTTTTCCTATTTGGAACCAGTCTGTTGTTCCATGTCCAGTTCTAACTGTTGCTTCCTGACCTGCATACAGATTTCTCAAGAGGCAGGTCAGGTGGTCTGGTATTCCCATCTCTTTCAGAATTTTCCACAGTTTATTGTGATCCACACAGTCAAAGGCTTTGGTATAGTCAATAAAGCAGAAATAGATGTTTTTCTGGAACTCTCTTGCTTTTTCGATGATCCAGCAGATGTTGGCAATTTGATCTCTGGTTCCTCTGCCTTTTCTAAAACCAGCTTGAACATCTGGAAGTTCACGGTTCATGTATTGCTGAAGCCTGGCTTGGAGAATTTTAAGCATCACTTTACTAGAGTGTGAGATGAGTGCAATTGTGCAGTAGTTTGAGCATTCTTTGGCATTCCCTTTCTTTGGGATTGGAATGAAAACTGACCTTTTCCAGTCCTGTGACCACTGCTGAGTTTTCCAAATTTGCTGGCATACTGAGTGCAGCACTTTCACAGCATCATCTTCCAGGATTTGAAATAGCTCCACTGGAATTCCATCACCTCCACTAGCTTTGTTCATAGTGATGCTTCCTAAGGCCCACTTGACTTCACATTCCAGGATGTCTGGCTCTAGGTGAGTGATCACACCATCGTGATTATCTGGGTCGTGAAGCTCTTTTTTGTACATTTCTTCTGTGTATTCTTGCCACCTCTTCTTAATATCTTCTGCTTCTGTTAAGTCCATACCATTTCTGTCCTTTATCGAGCCCATCTTTGCATGAAATATTCCCTTGGTATCTCTAATTTTCTTGAAGAGATCTCTAGTCTTTCCCATTCTATTGTTTTCCTCTATTTCTTTGCATTGATTGCTGAGGAAGGCTTTCTTATCTCTACTTGCTATTCTTCGGAACTCTGCATTCAGATGCTTATATATTTCCTTTTCTCCTTTGCTTTTTGCTTCCCTTCTTTTCACAGCTATTTTTAAGGCCTCCTCAGACACCATTTTATTTTTTTGCATTTCTTTTTCTTGGGGATGGTCTTGATCCCTGTCTCCTGTACAATGTCACGAACCTCCGTCCATAGTTCATCAGGCAGTCTGTCTATCAGATCTAGTCTCTTAAATCTATTTCTCGCTTCCACTGTATAGTCATAAGGGATTTGATTTAGGTCATACCTGAATGGTCTAGTGGTTTTCCCTACTTTCTTCAATTTCAGTCTGAATTTGGCAATAAGGAGCTCATGATCTGAGCCACAGTCAGCTCCCGGTCTTGTTTTTGCTGACTGTATAGAGCTTCTCCATCTTTGGAAGAAGCCAAGTAGCCCTAACTCTTTCCTGGTTTGAAAGCAAGAAAGTTTCAAGGAGGCAAAAACTCCACAAACAGTTACAAAGTTTATTATTAGAGACACAGCATAATATGTGGGAGAGCACACAGAGAAACAGTTTGTTTATTTAGAGCAGAAGTGAGACAGAAATACACCCTCAGGGAGGAGCACAGGTGTCCTGAATGAGGAACACATTAAAGAGGTGATTTAAATCAGCAGTCCCCAACATTTTTGGCAGTAGGGACCAGTTTTATGGAAGAGTTTTTCCACAGACCCGGCAGTGGCGGGGGAGATGGTTTCAGGATAATTCAAGTGCATTACATTTATTGGACACTTTATTTCTATTATTATTACATCAGCTCTATCTCAAATTGGAACAGAACAGGACAATATGGTCCTTGTCCTACCAAGTCCTCTGCCTGCCTTTTGTCTGGAAAACTTTAGTCAAAGAATAAGTTTAATCAGAGAAGTGAGAACGTGTGAAAACAAAGGCAAATAGTCAAAGGAGACCAAATAATGATAATGAGTCATTAAACATAGTCAAAGATCTTTAGTTCTTTCTCAAGGGCCACAGATAATATTCTGAGCCATGTCCTATGAGCTGTCTTATAGATACTAAAACACCAGGTGGAGAAGTTACTTGCATGATGACCAGACTGTAGCCATGACATAAGCTGCCACAATTCCGTGAACTGACCACAGAGAAATGGTAACAAATAGACCCTGAAACTGAAGATTCAGTTCAGTTCAGTTCAGTCGCTCAGTTGTGTCCGACTCTGCGACAGCATGAATCACAGCACGCCAGGCCTCCCTGTCCATCACCAACTCCCGGAGTTTACTCAAACTCATGTCCATCAAGTCGTGTACCTAAAACAACCAAGAGGATGCCGGTGAGACCATCGACAACCAATTTGAAGGTGGCTCTTAGAGCTGACTATGCTGTTTCTGCATGTAGCCCCCTGCCACTCTGTCCACAAAAGCTCTCACCCCCTGCTTGTCATGCGGGGTTGGGGGAGTCGCCCTTGAAACAGGTGTCCACTCTCCCCCACCAATTGCTGGCATCTGAAATAAAACAAACTTTCCTTTCCACCAATCTGGCCTGTTTATTGGCTTTTGAGAGGCAAGCAGCTGGGCCCACATACCTTTCAGTACCAAGATTACCAGGCATTAGATCCCGGAGTTTGTGAACTCCTGATTTAAATCTCTTGTATAGGACAGTCCTTCCTGGTTTTTGTTTACCTTTGGCCAATTATCTCGTTTTTTTCCCCTAGGACCCTCCCCAACATCTATATGCAACTTTTTGTTAAGATGGATCCCACCACAGAGGACTATGGGTGCATGTCCACACTTATTATGGGGTGGCATCCCCTACCTTTTTTACCCCCAAGGAGTCTTCCTGTGTATGTGTGGGCAGGGGAGTTTTCCTGACCTCAGGAGCAGCCATCTTATCCCTTCACTTCAGCAGAGCTCTGATTCTGCCACTAGCTTTGTCCTTGGAGTGTCTGGGTGAATACAAAGCTTGAATTTTCCTCCACTTGATAAACACCAGCTGTCCGGCCCAGGGGCCCATCCATCTCCAACTTCAGATTCACTGGGGAGCTGGGACAGAGCTTCTCTAGTCTAATCCTGGGCGTGCTTGCTGAGCAGTGGTGGCCTTGTTAACATTGTACTGTCACTAATTGTTCTTGGCTGTGTGCTTTCCACACTTGCTTCTCTCATCCTCCCTGAGAGTCTGTGAGCTATCAATATCCTGTAATAAGCCCCTTTTTTCTTATAAGACCAAGAGAAATGTCTATGGTAGCAAATAAGAACTCCATAAGTCATAGCTAGGACTTCCCAGGTGACGCTAGTGCCAACGCAAGAGACATAAAAAAAATGGGTTTGATCCCTGGGTGTGGAAGATGCCCTGGAGGAGGAAATGGCAACCTACTCCAGTATTCTTGCCTGGGAAATCCCACAGAAAGAGGAGCCTGGTGGGCTACAGTCCATGAGGTCTCACAGAATGGGACACAACTAAGGCTACTTAGCACGCACTCCAGATGTGGCCACCTTATGAATCTTGGAAGAGCCACCTTGACCATAGAATCTAAAATTGCCAAGTGCTCACTTTCCTAGCTCCCTGCCTTGAGGCTGGGGTGAAGGTCAGTGAGCTTAGCCCAGCAAATCAGAGGCACCCAGCCCAGACTTTACAACAGGGGCTGGTGAAGAGAACAGGGAGAGAGGAAAAGGGTTTTGGTTGGCAGCGTCAGGGCAGCAGCAGCATCTGGGGTCCACAGCTGCCAGAGGTGATGCAGGTCCTATGGCCCTCCACCTTAAGCAACAGCAGTTCCAGTGTTCTTTGCAGGTTTCCTATCATTTTTTCCTTTCTTTTAAAAATATTTTTGTTTTTTGATGTGGATCATTTTTAAACTCTTTATTGAATTTGTTATTCTGTTTTATATATATATATATATATTTTTTTTTTTTTTTTCCAGCCAGGAAGCATGTGGGATCTTAGCTCCCGAACTAGGGATCCAACCCACACACTCTGCATTGGGAAGTAAAGTCAACCACTGGACAACCAGAGAAGTCCTCCCCTTCCCATCATTTTTCTGATTTCTAAGTTAAAAGTCAGTCCTTGGGCCTCTTCTCTTCTTCATCTACATTCATCCTGTTGGTTATCTCAACTGATCTCCTCCTCCCTAAACTCTCTCTTCTGTGGTCTTCCTCATATGTGACTGCCTGGCCACAGACAGTTCTATGTGAAGGCCATACAGGCCTCTGATTTTCATGTTCAAAAAGCTGCAGAGAAGTGATTGCCATGCTGAGACTACAAGCTGCACTCCAGCCCTGTCTGTGCTGGGAATTGCAGGAAACCTGTCTCTCTTCCACCTGCAAGGTCTCCCCAGAATTATCTCCTGAGAACGCTTAGCATCGTGCACCCTTCAAAGGAGAAATGCTTGAAGAAACATGTCAGCTACATTTAGAAATGAGAGTCTGAACCTAGATAACTGATCAGAGGGCTAAGGTCCAAACTCAGGTTTAGATCCTGTGATTTGCCTAATTATTGCGTCAATTTAACTTATAGCATCTATGGCGGGGGAGGGGACAAGATCCCAGGACAAATGCCAGGAAGCCTCCCTTGTCAGGGAAATGTATTTTTCTTCCTCTATCAGATGAGCTTGTTTCTGCTTTAGCAAAAATTCTTGCAACAAACTCACCTAAGGATTTTTATTCTTTAATCTTAAAAATTTTTTATTGAAGTATAATTGACCTACAACACCCTGTTAATTCCATCCGCACAACACAGTGATTCGATATTTATCACCAGTCTAGTTACCATCTGTCACTCTACCAAATTATCACAGTATTATTGACTCTATTCCCCACTGTATATTTCATTTCCCTGACTCACTTATTTTGTAACTGGGAGTTATACCTCTTAGTGTCCTTTACCTATTTCACTCATTTCCCCGACTCCCTTCCCCTCTTCATCTGAAAGATTTATCATGGACCAGGCAAGCCATCTTTCTTCCCTCCTCTAACCACCTCTCACTGCCTCTAAACTCGAACAAGGGTTGGGTCCCCACATGCCCCAGCAGGCAGGTTCAAAGGACAAACCTGGGAGGAGATGCAGTCACACCCCAAACCTCCAATCCTAGGCTGCTTACCCTATCCTGCCTTGTGTTCCCTACAGAAACTCCAGTACACACTCTGGGACATGCTTTCTCCACTGCCCTTTCTGCCCTGTCTGGCTCAAGTGCTTCCCCAAGTGGCCCTACCTTACATGCTATGATTCCTGCTTCTGGGGATCTGTGCATATAAACTTCTTCCTTCATGAAATCATTCACCTGTCTGCATGTCTTACCATATCTGATTGAAACAAATTCTGAGTATACATTCTAGAATAGGATATGTAGATGTATGCATTTTTTCAAAGTGTAATTACGAAAGAAACTTGGGTGTGTAAACTTCTTTTTTTTTTTATTTTAAGAGCCAAAGTGCTTGATTTGGGGGAGCTTCCCAGCATTTAAATTGCTTTCTAACACACTAAGTCTCCTACATACAAATGAGTTCTGTTCTGAAAGTGCATTCGTAAGTCTGATTTGTTTGTAAATCCAACAAGTTGGCCTGAGTACCCAACTAATACAATTGGCTATATAGTACTGTGCGGGGAGCGAGCGCCTCTGGCAAAGGTCATGAGGAAGGAGGCTTGGCATACGCAAAGGCGGGATCAAGCCTCAGGAGTCTCCCTGGAAATTCTCGAGCAATCTACCCCCAAAGCCAGAGTCTGCCTACTTTCTGCTTTGTGCTTTCACCTACACCTCTGACTTTACGGGGGGGCTCTCCCCAACGACCTCTCTGAAAAAAGAGTTAGCTTACAGCTCCAGTTAATAATTCCTGGGTGTGACAGTGTTTAACCTACAAACTCCTTTGGAAATCCTCTAGCCTGCTTGAATAGGTTTTTCCGGCCACATGTGATTGTTCAGAGCCTCCCAACTGTGAGAGGCAGGAGATGTTCTAAACTGTCTAAACACAGATTCTTTCGAGTAGTTAAAAGATTGATTAGAAATTGTATTGGTGAAGGGATTTTCACTTGTTGGGCCAATGTTTGCTGCTAAGTTTCCATATCCCTTACCTGCTGTGTCCCTGGCAGTGTATTGATTAATATAGTTGGTGTAAGTAGTAGCTTTAATGTTTGTAACCTGGGACCCTTGAATTAATTCTTTTTCTTGTTATAGCCCACCACACCTTTGCTCTGTAGGAATGCAACTTTATCTAATGCTTTTTGGAGGCTGGCGCCTGACTTGAGAATAATCACCTTTAGAGAAAAAGGCCTCCGGGCCAGAAGATGATGCAAATCACCTAAACTTTTGCATATGATAAGTTTGCAGGAAGAAAGCCTGGCTTACTGCATGACTCTACCCCTTCCCCCATTATCCTCTATGCATAACTTAAGGTATAAAAACTACTTTGGAAAATAAAGTGCGGGCCTTGTTCACCGAAACTTGGTCTCACCATGTCGTTCTTTCTCTTACCTTCTGGCTGAATTATTCAGCCTCTTTTCTACACTGAATTTCCTCACTGAGCTATCCTTATTTCAGCCTCTTTTCTCCACTGAATTTTCCTACTGAGCTATCCTCATTCTATTACTCTTTATATCCTTAATTAACGTTTAATTAAGCAATTGTTTCCTGATCTTCGCCGACGCCGTCCCCGCTTCGAATACCCTGGATCAGCCGGGGCTGGTCCCCGGCAGTACTGTACTGTAATAGGTTTATAATACTTTTCACACAAATAATACATAAAAAAACAAACACAAAAATAAAGAAAACATTTTTAATCTTTAATCATTAAAGATTTAAATCATTTAATCATTTTTAATCAGTACAGTACCTTGAAAAGTACAGTAGTCCAGTACAACAGCTGGCATACAGAGGCTGGCATCAACTGAACAGGCAAGAAGAGTTACTGACTGGCAGGGGGAGAGGAGGTGGTAGATGGTAGAGCTGAAGGATCATCAGCCATAGAAGATGGAGGGCAAGCTGTGATTTCACTCACACCTGACGTTGATGGCATAGGTTCTGGTTCCTTGCAGGAACCAGATGCATGTTCTCATTTTTGAAAGTTTGCAACTAGAAGGTTACTGTATTCTGTGAAAGTTCCCCCCTTGAAGGAGCCAGAGGCTACCTTCCACATAGAAGCTCAAAACACCACAGATTCCTGCTTCCTCTGGCTTTATACAGATAGTTGACCAGCACAAGATTAATCAGATGTATCTGTCCTGACCTTTGTCTTGGGAGCCAGTGTGACACAGAGAAGCAGGGAGAGAGGAGAAGCAATTCTGGCAGCAGCAGGGACAGTGGTGACACAGAACCAGTTTCAGATGGTGCAAGCCTTCACATCCAGTTCTGTGGCAGCAGGGCCCACTGTGCAGGGGATGGCTTGTGACTTGGGCTCTACTCCAACAGGCATTTTCCTCGCTCTCATCTGTGCCCCAAGGGGGTTCTCTCGCTTTGTAAGTGCACCTGTGAACTTCCTGTTGCCCTTTAATAAAATTGCTTTCTGCTTAATCAATGGATTTTTTTTATTGCTCAAACCAAAAACCCTGATGGATACAATCAATGATTATTTTCCCCTTTCCTTCCTTCCTTCCTTTTATCTTTCTTTCTTTATGCCTTTAATACTTTAACTCTATGCACATAGAAATATCCATATATATCAATATGAAAGTACATATGGTAAAATATTAACATTTATTAATTCTGGATAGCGGGAATATGGGTAGTTAAATTTTTTGTATTTTATGGGTTATTATCTTTTTGTCAAAAGATAATCTATCTTCTACATACATGTAAATATATACTCTTATATATCATATTTGCATATGTGTGTGCATGAGTGCTTAGTCATTTCAGTCATGTCCAACTCTTTGCAACCCCATGGACTGTAGCTCGCCAGGCTCCTCTGTCCATGGGATTCTCCAGGTAAGAAGACTGGAGTGGGTTCCAATGCCCTCCACCAGGATATCTTTCCAAGCCAGGGATTGAGTCTATATCTCCTGCACTGCAGGCAGATTCTTTATCACTAAGTCACCAGGGCTCCCATATTTGTATATACCACACATATGTATCACATGTATATTCACATACCTATATATATATCCAACCAGTCCATTCTGAAGGAGATCAGCCCTGGGATTTCTTTGGAAGGAATGATGCTAAAGCTGAAACTCCAGTACTTTGGCCACCTCATGCAAAGAGTTGACTCATTGGAAAAGACTCTGATGCTGGGAGGGATTGGGGGCAGGAGGAGAAGGGGACGACAGAGGATGAGATGGCTGGATGGCATCACTGACTCGATGGATGTGAGTCTGAGTGAACTCCGGGAGTTGGTGATGGACAGGGAGGCCTGGCGTGCTGCAATTCATGGGGTCGCGAAGAGTCAGACATGACTGAGCGACTGAACTGAACTGAACTGAACTGATATATGTATCATGTATCATTTCCATTTTCTAAGCCCTTTATTTATACTAACATATTTACTCATCATTACACACTTATTCAGTGGAACCAGTATTCACATCCTCCTTTCACACATGAGGAAACTGAGGCACAGAAAGCTCTACTAGAGACCTGTCCAAAACCATACAGCTTTTAGGGAGCAGAACCAGAAGCTAAACCTTGGCAGTTGTATCCTGGGCCCTTGGCTTTTAACAATATGTGGGAGATGAGACAGCAGGGAGCAGACCCAAAGGGTGTGTTTAGAGTGGAGGGTAAGCTTCCTTACGGGCTGAGGGGCAAGAACAAGGAGGAGAGGAAGAGATGAGGAAGTCTGGGGACGTTTGATAGATGGAGTCACTGTCAGAACCCCAGGGCCAAGCTCCACCATGTACCACACATGGCAGGAGGAACAGGAGTCCTGGTTTGATGTGGTCCAGAAGGAGGCAAGGGGTCAGTTTCTGGTTTGAAGTCAGGTGACTTTACTTGTCTGGGAAGTTGAAGGCAAGGTCACTGGCAAGGGGGCTGGGGAGGAGACAGGAAAGCTGTAGCCAAACCAGGTCTCAGCAGGAGTGACCCCGGGGTCCTGCAGGAGGCTGGCTGCGGGGAGGAGGCGGGGCTGGGGGGTTTCCTAGGGGCGGGAGGGAAAGGAGACGACGGCAGGTTGCTGACCTGCAGCTCTCTCTGTGGTCCTGCTTTACTCAAAACTGCACTGCTCTATCGACAGATGGACCCAGGAGGTTCCCCATCTAATGGGTGAGGGTCAGGGGCCCAGGAAGTCATCTTGGAGCACAGAATCCTTCAGAACAAAGAACGAAGCATCCTGGTAACCACGCAGAGGGTGAGCAATCTGCTGTCAGTCCCCACTGGACACGGACTGGAAAGTCAGAGGCTCCTCCTCCTCCCCTCTAGAGTGTGTGTGTGTGTGTGTGTGTGTGTATAAGACAGAGAGAGAGAGAGAGAGACAGAATACGAGCATGAGTCTGTGTGCTTGCCAAGCTGGCAATCCCTCCCTTGGACCTGCCTGACTCTTACCTGCAGAAGCCTCCATGCCAGGCTCTTCTGTAGGACTTGATTGTGCAGCTTCTCTGCCTTCAGAGCTGAGAGCCTGGAAACAGCAGCCTGATTCAGAACTTGCCCAGCACTCCCCAGGAAGACAACCTGCCGGTCAGAGTCAGACCTCTCTCACGCATCGAGGCGAGTCCTGCCCCAGCATCTGTCTGACCAGGAAGAGAAGTCACCCAGCTTGGTTTGTGCCTGCTTTTCTATTCTTGGGGTGGAGGGGGAACTTTTGCCAGCTGATCAGGACCTCCAAACTGGGCTGGTTTGTTGAATGGCTTGTCTTCTGTGGTCATAGATAAGAAAGGTGCCCCCCTCCGCCCCCGGCTTGTGTTGGTGACTTGGTGGATATGCAGACATTAAGTGGGTGATTCAAAGGAATATGCGAGGACTAGCAGCTTCTGGCTACTTTCGGCGGGGGTGGGGTGGGGGGGGGTGGGGATGTACATCAGACTGCTGGAAGATGCCTGCCTCTAGAAAAATTTTAGTTTTTTGGTTGTCCCTGCTGGGGATGTACAAGTCAGTGACAGTCACCTCCTCTCACTGTGAAGGTAGCTCCATCTCAGGCATTATTGGCTTTACTTTATTGAATCTGCTTCTATGTCTTTAATATCACTATTCCTCTTTTGTCATTTGTTTATTCACTCAGTATTCCATATCCTTGAATAAAGGCTACCAGACATCCATGGTATTCACTGACTTGGAGGGTAGCAAGTTCTATCATTGCTGTTTCCCCCGCCCCCCGCACCCCCGAGGCTGGAATTTGTAGAAGAAAATGACCAGGAAAATGACCAGCTGGTGTGGTAATCCAGATGACCTTTAAGATTCCACCCAACCTTGAGAGGTTAAGCTTCTGTGATTAATCAATGTATTGAGCCAATCATAAGAAAGCTAGAAATAGGCTCTCTCTATCACTGCCTAAGCAGTTCTGATAAAGTGATTTGGAAGAAGAAACACTATTATTTCCTCTAACCGAGGGACTTTCTCCGGGGTATTGACAGTTACAGGAGAGCAATGACTCCCATGCCTGGGGATGTGCTGGGTAATGCACAGGGGCTCAGTGAGATGCACGCAGGTTTTATGGAGGAGTCTTGTGAAAAGAGTAGAACAGTGTGAGAAGTTGAAAACCATCTGCCGTGGGAAGATGGACAAAGAAGTCAGTGCATACGACCTTAACTTCAGTGGAATCAGGGTTCAGGACGTGGGCAATAGAGGCTGACTTGGGTTGGGGTGTGGGGAGCTCTAGTCACAGCAATGCAAGCCCAGTGAGCATGTCTGAGCCCTTTGAAATGAAAGTGAAAGTGTTAGTCACTTTGTCATGTCTGACTCTTTGCAACCCCCATAGACTGTAGTCTGCCAGTCTCCTCTGTCCATGGAGTTCTCTGGGCAAGGATACTGAAGTGGGTAGCCATTCCCTTCTCCAGGGGATCTTTCCGACCTAGGGATCAAATTCAGGTCTCCTGCAGTGCAGGCAAATTTTTTACCATCTGAGCCACACGGAAGCCTTGAGTCCTTTATATATGCAATACTTTTTGTATAGCTTTCCCTATGCACCCCCTTCATCCAGACCTACTTTACAAATAGGGTCTTCACTCCACAGGCACCAACCCCCTAACCTGCCAATCCAGGCATGTAGAAGATTAAAGGGTTTGGGGCTCTTTGTCTTTTCATATCTTTCGAACAAGAGGTGGAAGTTTACTCTAATTACTGCTAATTACCTGGAACAGTTTCTCCTTTGGTTTCCAGTGACAAATTAATTAAATTATCATAGTGGACTAATTACAAGATATGCAAGTATGAGTCTTCTTGTAGGAATATGTCCACCGGAGTCAACTGAATCTCATTTGCACATTCTTCCAGAGGGTCTTGGATGTCTCTGGTTGAATCTTTATATGATGCAAGTTCAGCATGCCTTGATTTCTACTTCTTTTCCCCCTATTCTTATGAGTGGGGGAAAAAAAAAAACATGCTTTTATTTAGTGCCCTTGGTTGGAAGGTGAAACAGATTATAGTCTTGGGATTGGCAGCCATCATACTGGTTGGAAGGAGAAGGGAGTGAAGCTGTGCATGGAGGAACCTCCCCACACTGGCTTTGGTGTGGGGCACCTGGGCCTTGTCACCACCTGTCTTTCACAGACCTTAGTTGTGATTGTGGCAGAGCAATGACAGTCACAACCTACAAAACACAGGCCAGTACTGGCCGAGTCGCCCATACAAAATTATCTTTCTAGTTGCCATCACTGAGTGGCACCAGAACACGTTATAGTTGAGAAGCTGAGATGTGAGCTTGAATTCCAACTTCATCATGTGTTAACTGTGTTGTTGTTCAGTTGCTAAGTTGTGTCTGACTCTTGGCGACCCCGTGAACTGCAGCACACCAGGCTTCCCTGTCCTCTACTATCTCCCGGAGTTTGCCCAAATTCATGTCCATCGAGTCAGAGATGCTATCTAACCATCTCACCCTCTCCTGCCTCCTTCTCTTTTTGCTTCAGTCTTTTCCAGCATCAGGGTCTTTTCCAGTGAGTCAGCTCTTCGCCTCAGGGGGCCAAAGTATTGGAGCTTCAGCTTCAACATCAGTCCTTTCAGTGAATATTTAGAGTTTATTTCATTTAAGATAGACTGGTTTGATTTCCTTGCAGTCCAAAGGACTCTTAAGAGTCTTCTCCAGCACCACAATTCAAAAGCATCAATAACTATGTGGCCTTGGGCAAATCAGTTGATTTTTCTGATCACCAGTATTTTTAATTTAAATAAAAAGGATAATACTAGCCCCTTCCCCGTACCTTCCTAGGATTGATGGGAGGTCCAAATGAGGTCAAAGGTGTGAGGCTCTGGAGGTGATGCCTTCTGTGTCAAGGAGGCATCAGCCTAAGAACACTTTGTTGGGCTCACTCAGGTTCTGAGGTGAGAGGGAACCCCCTCGGAATCCCCCAGGGAGTTCTGCCGTGCTAGCTCCCCAGGCCCAGCTGGGGGAGTGGTCCCAGCTTCAACCCACAGCCAAGCCCAAGCCGGCCTTCCTTCTGATGTCCAGCAGCAGCCAGACCCCTCCTCTGAAGCCATGGGTCCCTCCCGTCTTGTGCTCCCGTTCAAGACAAAGCTCGGGCTCTGGTGGCTTCTTCTGATCCCGGCAGGTGAGCGGGGGCGGTCCCCAGGGCATCCTGTCACACATGCGAGCGCACATGCCTCCGGTTGAAACTGCTGCAAGTGGGTTGGTGGTGACCCGCCAGAGCCTCAGGGTAGCTGTTCCATCGCGGGAAGGTAGGGGGCGCTCGCTGCGGCATCTGAACCTCCCAAGCCCAGTTCTCCCCATCTGCAAAATGCTAACTGTGCCGGTACCTTCCCAGGGCTCTTGGGCGTGTGACCTGGAATGAAGGCTAGTGACTAGCACCTGAGATACATACATGGCAGCTGCTATCGATGTTTTGAATTTTAGAGCGGGGGTTCTCGCCCTGCTCAGACAGGAGAACCCTGTAGATGAAGCTGTTTGCAGAACAGGGTGAAACCAGACAAGGGGTGATTCCGTCAGACAATCTGGGGAGACTTTACCTAGCTGATGAGAAGGAGCAGATACCAGTGGTTTGAGGAAAAACAGGGGAGATTCTCCGAGTAGCAGAGAATTTCATGGTTAGCATTAGAGGTTCCTTATAAGAGGATGGGAGTGAAAGTTCCCGGGGCCAGCTCACCCCACACAATCAGGTGCCTCTCACAGTTTGCTGTCCCTTGGGTCTCCTCAGTTCCAGGCTTAATCTTTTCCCTTTGTCTGACTTCTTCCCACTGCTCTGCACGCCTCTGAGCACTTGTTTTCACCCCTTATCCATTGTTGTTGCTGTTCAGTTGCTAAGTTGTGTCTGACTCTTTGTGACCTCATGGACTTTGGCACGCCAGGCTTCCCCGTCCTTCACCATTTCCTGGAGTTTGCTCAAACTCATGTCCATTGAATCGATGATGCCATTCAATCATCTCATCCTCTGCTGCCCCCTTCTCCTCCTGCCCTCAATCTTTTCCAGCATCAGGGTCTTTTCCAATGAGTCAGCTCTTTGCATCAGGTGGCCAAAGTACTGGAGCTTCAGCTTCAGCATCAGTCCTTATCCAGTAGTCATAGAGTAACTGATATTGCTTGAGTGCCGACTATACACTGATCGGTTGCTTTGTAAGCTCGAACAGACGTTATTATATTTCATTCTCAGCAGTGTTTTGACATAGGTACTGGATTAGTGTGCTCATTTTGCAGATAAGGAAACTAAGGTTCAGTGAGGCTGAGTGGCTCTGGTTGGATGGGAGAGGGAGCCAAGCCCCCAGCACCACGGACTCCTGGAAACCCCCATCTCCCCTCCTGTCCAACAGTATCCTCGAAGAGGGCCCCCCACACCCAAGCTGAGGACCGCCTCTTCAAACACCTCTTTAGGGGCTACAACCGTTGGGCGAGACCGGTGCCCAACACCTCGGACGTGGTGATCGTGCGGTTTGGGCTGTCCATCGCCCAGCTCATCGATGTGGTGCGTCTGTCCTACCATCCTTCCCCCTTGGGATCAGCCCCGGACATGGACCCCTTTCCAGGGCTCCTCTGTTCCTCCCCATCTCCAGCCCTCCCAGCCCACCTCAGTCAGAGCATCACCCTTCAGCGTCACAGGTATTCAGTCTCCCTCCCACTCTCAGCCCTGGAGCCCCTCCAGGGAGGGCGTTGATTGGCAGCAGTGGGTTTTCTAAATGCCCTACTTGTGTCACCTGATATAAGCCCAGAGGACCCAGAGGCCTGTGTGATCCTGAAGAATCTGAGTGAGGAGGGCAGTATCAGGAGGGGTGGAGGGCGGGCTGGACTTGGGGCATCATGTCAAAGCTTCTTTGGCGAGTGGGATCCTGAATCAGCTCCTCCCACTCTGCCCTGTTTTCTGGGACTCGCTCCTCAGTCTAACTGCTTTCTCTCCCGCTGCTGGTCAGGATGAGAAGAACCAAATGATGACTACCAATGTCTGGCTAAAGCAGGTGAGTGTCCCTCCCCGGGGCAAGGCAGGAGCAGGGTGGGAACTCATGAACCCCAGACCCTCCCAGGACTCTTTCACTAGCAGCATGATTCTAAACTCACCTTTTGCCTGAGACTTGCCACTCAGGACCCTTCCAAAGCCAGACGATTTCAGGCCACTTTTTGCGAGGGGCTGTGCTGCTGTGGCCAGGCTCTGAGTCCAGTATAGAGACTCCACCTACAAGAGCCACGTGGTTCCCTTTCCTGGAGTGGACATTGCCTACATCCCCTGCTACATTTGCAGGTCAGCTCACTGAATTGTCACTGGAAACATGGGCAGTTTTATTCTGTCCCCTTTACAGCCGAGGGAAACAGAAGCAGAGTGCATCTCGGCTAGAAGAGAGGCCAGGTGTGTCCCACTCGGTATCCCAGGCTCCTTCTACTGGAGAACACTGAGTGCTCTGTGTCTACACTGCCTAACAGGCTTCCCCAAACCTCACCGGCTTAAAGCAACAGATAGCTTATTATATCAAGAGATTTTATGGCCAGGCATTTTAGTGCTTTGCTTGGAGACTCCTGGTGGCACTAGGCTGGTGGCTGGAGGGTCCAAGGTGGTTTCACTCACCTGTCCATCCCTCAGCAGGGATGTCTGGAAGACTCTGAAAGATTCTGGAAGCCAGGCCCAGCCATGCCTTCTCCTCCAGGCACTTTCAGGGTCTCTCCACCTGTTCTCTCCAGAAGAGGAGCTGGACTCCTCACCTGATGGCCCAGGGACCCCAGAGAAAGGGTCCCAAGAGATAGGAAATGTAGTTGCTGCCTCTTAACCAGAAACTGGTTCAGCATCAGTTCTGGTAATGGGTGAGTGGCCCTCTTTGATGTGCCACTCACAAGGGCAGAACTCGAGAGCACGGCCTTTTTAGATCTCTGTGCCTTGCCCTCCTCATGCTCACCCTTCCCCAGACCCTGAAGTGGAGATGGGAGAAGACAAGAAAGAGGGCCCAGCCCTTTGCCTCTGTCCCTCTCATGGCATCTTCTCCCCAACCCACTGGCAACCTAACCCTCCCCATCTCAGAGGCTGGGACTTTGAAAACTATAACCATCAGAATTTTGATGGACATTTCTGTTTGAGTCACTTTAAAATATATATATTTAGTTTTGGCTGCGCTGGGTCTTTGTTGCTGTGCATGGGCTTTCTCTAGTTGCAGGGTACGTGCTTCTCATTGTGGTGGCTTCTCCTGTTGCAGAGTATGGTGAGCACTCAGGCTTTAGTAGTTGCCGCACATGGGTTCAGTAGTTGTGGTACCTGGGCTTAGTTGCTCCCCAGCATGTGGGATCTTCCCAGACCAGGGTCCAACCCGTATCCCCTGCATTGCAAGCCAGATTCTTTTTTTTTTTTTAAATTAACTTATTTTTAAATGAAACAAAGATGAATATTTTTAATGAAAAAAGGTACAATGCACAAAGAAGACACATCATAAACCATTAGACACTAAACAATAAAGAAGCTAAGATATATAAAGCAAAAATCAGAAGAAATATAAGGGAAAAGAAAAAATATATAATAGTGAGACATGTTAACATCTCTCTGAGAATATTTCATCAAGTGCAGAAAAAATAAGAATAGGAGCATCTTGAATGATGTTATTAACAATTTAAATGTGATAGATTTCCATTTATATTAATTTGTATAAATCTTATATCCTACACAAATATATTTAAACTTTTGTATCTCATATGCTGTTATTAGATGTCCACAGGACATTTAGAAAAACTGGCAAAAAAATAAACATAACTAACTTTAAAAAGTAGGTTTCTTTTTTGTGTGGTTCAGTTATACCTATACACATACATTATTTTTGAAATTATTTTCCACTATAGGTTATTATAAGATATTGACTATAGTCCTTTTTTGGAGAAGGCAATGGCACCCCACTCCATTACTCTTGCCTGGAAAATCCCATGGATGGAGGAGCCTAGTAGGCTGCAGTCCATGGGGTCACTAAGAGTCGAACACGACTGAATGACTTCACTCTCACTTTTCACTTTCATGCACTGGAGAAGGAAATGGCAACCCACTCCAGTGTTCTTGCCCAGGGACGGGGGAGCCTGGTGGGCTGCCATCTATGGGGTCGCACACAGTCGGACACGACTGAAGTGACTTAGCAGTAGCAGCAGCATAGTTCTTCATGCTGTACAGAAGCAAGCCAGATTCTTAACCACTGGACCACCAGGGATATTCTTTCAGTGGCGGGTGTGCCATTCCTGCTCCATAGGCTGTAGATGGTGGGGGGCTGTCTGCTGGCCATTCAGGCTTTACAACTGGATGTTTAGATGGATGGCATGGATCAGACCCCTCTGATGCTATTGACCTTGGAACTGTGGGGGCCATGAGGTTCCTCTTTACAGATGAGATGCAGAGCCATGAAGGGACCTGGGAAGACACAGCAGTGCAAAGATCAGATCTTGAACCTGGGTGACTGCAATTGTCCCGGTGGGCCAGTTATCTTGGCTTCAGGGACTGGGGTAGTAAAGAGAGAAAGAAGCACTGCAGCAGAAGTCAGGCCAACAGCACCGCCTCTGACCAGCCTGTGATACCATGCAAGTTAGTCTCAGAGCCTCACTTTTCTCATCTGTAAAATGGGGATACTACAACCTATTTGCCAATTAATATAACCCAACTTGGTGTGGATGCCCCTCCACTGTTGGTCGAATCTGAAAACTTGAGACACAATGGACTGGGGGAAAGGGAAATATTTATAAAGACCAATCCCTTTCAAAATGGTTCCTCAATGTCCTGAAAAATCATGACAATTTTAGGAACATTTTTATCTTTCCTATTTGCAATCTGGCTTCTCTTTCTGTCTAAGCTGTCATCTGAAAGTGAAAGTGAAGTCGCTCAGTCATGTCCGACTCTTTGAGACCCCATGGATTGTAGCCTACCAGGCTTTTCCATCCATGGGATTTTCCAGGCAAGAGTACTGGAGTGGGTTGCCATTTCCTTCTCCAAAGCTTTCACCTACACACAAGTAATTAGCACCACTGCTAAGCCAGTGTCTTCCCAAGCATGATTTTGCTACCAATGGCAGTTTCTTGAGATGATTTTAGTTGGCTCCAAAACCTCTTAAAAAAAAAAAGTCATACATGTGTATTTTAGTAGATGGGTTCAAATGATGTGGGTTTTCCAGCTACTTCAGTGATGTAAAATTCAAAAATTTATGTAAGCTTAACTAGGACTTCCCAGGTGGCTCAGATGGTACAGCGTCTGCCTACAATATGGTAGACCCGGGTCCAATCCCTGGGTTGGGAATATCCTCTGGAGAAGGAAATGGCAACCCACTCCAGTACTCTTGCCTAGAAAATCCCAAGGATGGAGGAGCCTGGTAGGCTACAGTCCATGGGGTCGCAAAGAGTTGGTCACGACTGAGCGACTAAACTAAACTAGTGAATCAGTTTAAAGGAAAATTCTGCTGCTGCTGCTGCTGCTGTCACTTCAGTCGTGTCCGACTCTGTGCGAACCCATAGACGGCAGCCCACCAGGCTCCCCCTCACTGGGATTCTTCAGGCAAGAACACTGGAGTGGGTTGCCATTTCCTTCTCCAATGCATGAAAGTGAAAAGTGAAAGGGAAGTTGCTCAGTCCTGTCCGACTCTTAGCGACCCCATGGACTGCAGCCTACCAGGCTCCTCTGTCCATGGGATTTTCCAGGCAAGAGTTCAAGAGTGCACCACTGCACCACTGCACTATTTTAGTGCAAATGCACAAAAGGAAAATGACCCCTAGAATTTGGGCAAGTTTGACTACTCGGAGACTTGGGTTCAAGCCCTAGCGCCGCCGCTTGTTGACGGCATACCCTCCAAGCTTCACTTGAAAAACACAGGTTCACTTGAACCAGCCAGCGGAATCAGGGCCACAAGGGGCGCTCTGGAGCACAGTTGGAAAGTCACTGGTTGACTCTCCTTTCTCAGCTGTGTAACTCTGGTGTGTTGTTTTTTACCCATCTGGTCCTCAGTTTCCTTATCCTTATCTGTTAGATGGGGCAATACTTCTACCTGCTCTGCCCTCTGCCCAGCTCTTCCCATTGAGGCTCTTTCTAGGCAGAGGGTGTGAAAAACTTTTGTAAACTGTGATGCACTGAAAAAAAAAATGTTACTATAAACGAGTGAGGTTGCTTGCCGGGGTCGTCCAGCTAGGGACCGGTATAACAAAGGCGGGAGTAGGGTTGACCCATGGTCAGATGTGACCATGACTTTGAGTACTAGAGTTGGGGCAAACCGAGAGCTTGGTCGTCTTAGACTGAACTCCCCTTTCCCATCTCAGGGCCCTTTTGGGGCATCGTGGCCCCTTCTATGCTGCAGGACCGGGTGAGCAGCTCCGAATGCTCTGTAATCGGCGGCGGGGAGTCCCTAAGCTGCCGGAGGTTTTCCCAGGCCCCTTCCCCTGGCAGGGCCGCTCACAGGACTCCCTTCCCCACGCACAGGAGTGGAGCGACTACAAGCTGCGCTGGAACCCGGTCGATTTCGGCAACATCACATCCCTCCGCGTCCCTTCGGAGATGATCTGGATCCCAGACATAGTCCTCTACAACAAGTAGGAAGCGGCTGGGGTCCTGGGACACTGAGCCTGCGACGGGCGGGTAACTTGGTGCTGGGCTGCGTTGGCCTTGAGAGGCGTGCCCCCTCGTGGCACAGCTGCGTTGCCTTCCTCGCAAACTCCTGCTTTTCTCGACGCTCCACCTTGTCTCTTGATTCTCTTCTTTCATTTCATGCTTTCACTCATGCACCCCAAGTTTACTGAGCACCTACTATATATCCGTGCCTGCGCTCTGCTAGTGGGACACAGATTTGCCAACATTGAATATTGTTTGAAAAATGCGGTTGATGCAGGCTGTGAAAACAATGCCTAAGGGTGGGAGTTTTGCAGGATGACATGATTGTTGGAACAGGTAAGCAGCATCTCCCAGTAGCACCTTTGAAAGGAGCGAAAGTGACATTTAAAAATATTATTTATAGTTGCCTTGTATTCAGAACCAAAAAAGACCAGTCTTTGAGTGTAAGGACTGGAAGTTCTCCAGGGGATCTTCCTGACCCAGGTTCACTGGGTCTCCTGCATTAGCAGGCAGATTCTTTATTATCTGAGCCCCAAAAGAAGCCCCAAAACAAAAGGCAGGGGAATCTAAAGAGAGCCCCAGAGAACCAGGTCGGTTTTTTTTTTTTAATAGAAGATATAAAGAACTATAACTTAATTTATGTTTCAGTTCAGTTCAGTCGCTCAGTCATGTCCGACTCTTTGTGACCCCATGAATCACAGCATGCCAGGCCTCCCTGTCCATCACCAGCTCCCGGAGTTCACTGAGACTCACGTCCATCGAGTCAGTGATGCCATCCAGCCATCTCATCCTCTGTCATCCCCTTTTCCTCCTGCCCCCAATCCCTCCCAGGATCAGAGTCTTTTCCAAAGAGTCAGCTCTTCGCATGAGGTGGCCAAAGTACTGGAGTTTCAGCTTTAGCATCATTCCTTCCAAAGAACACCCAGGGCTGATCTCCTTTAGAATGGACTGGTTGGATCTCCTTGCAGTCCAAGGGACTCTCCAGAGTCTTCTCCAACACCACAGTTCAAAAGCATCAATTCTTTGGCACTCAGCCCTCTTTATAGTCCAACTCTCACATCCATACATGACCACTGGAAAAACCATAGCCTTAACTAGACAGACCTTTTTTGGCAAAGTAATGTCTCTGCTTTTCAATATGCTATCTAGGTTGGTCATAACTTTTCTTCCAAGGAGTAAGCGTCTTTCAATTTCATGGCTGCAGTGACCATCTGCAGTGATTTTGGAGCCCCCAAAATAAAGTCTGACATTGTTTCCACTGTTTCCCCATCTATTTCCCATGAAGTGATGGGACCATTCGTTTCCTGAATGTTGAGTTTTAAGCCAACTTTTTCACTCTCCTCTTTTACTTTCATCAAGAGGCTTTTTAGTTCCTCTTCATTTTCTGCCATAAGGGTGGTGTCATCTGCATATCTGAGGTTATTGATATTTCTCCCAAAACTCAGCAGTGGCCACAGGACTGGAAAAGGTCAGTTTTCATTCCAATCCCAAAGAAAGGCAATGCCAAAGAATGCTCAAACTACCGCACGATTGCACTCATCTCACACGCTAGTAAAGTAATGCTCAAAATTCTCCAAGCCAGGCTTCAGCAATATGTGAACCGTGAACTTCCAGATGTTCAAGCTGGTTTTAGAAAAGGCAGAGGAACCAGAGATCAAATTGCCAACATCTGCTGGATCATCGAAAAAGCAAGAGAGTTCCAGAAAAACATGGCTTTATTGACTATGCCAAAGCCTTTGACTGTGTGGATCATAATCAACTGTGGAAAATTCCTCAGGAGATGGGAATACCAGACCATCTGACCTGCCTCTTGAGAAACCTATATGCAGGTCAGGAAGCAACAGTTAGAACTGGACATGGAACAACAGACTGGTTCCAAATAGGAAAAAGAGTACCTCAAGGCTGTATATTGTTACCCTGCTTATTTAACTTATATGCAGAGTACATCATGAGAAACAGTGGGCTGGAAGAAGCACAAGCTGGAATCATTTATGTTTAGTAGCCAGTAATTATTTATTTAGAAGTCAAGAACTGAAAATTAAGAGATGTTTGGCATGATATTTGTCTAAGAATGTTTTCTAAAGTGGGGTTCCAGAAAGCACTAGTCCCTGGAGATATGACTAGGTATGAAAAATAGTTTTGTGGTCAAATAATTCTAGATAACCTTGTATGTCATTAAAACCCCTTTGGCACCCCATCTCTAGTCCTTTGGAAAATGTCATTATAAATGTTGTTAGAAGTTGGACAGACAAGACACCCCTTGAGCCCAGCATTTCCCAATTCGTTTGACCCAAATTTGGAAAAAGATATTTTTAAACAATAGAATAAAGGGAAACATTCAATTCTGAAGTTTGGTGTCCTTAGATGGGTCAGGAAGATGACAGTGACCCCTTTACACTGCCCAGCCCCAATCAGGTCCAGAGCCCTTTCATCTGAGCCATCTCTGTAAACACACATTCGGCAGGGATTATCTGCACTGTCTCACACTGCCACTGTTAGAGCACTCAGCTTACTCAGGATCCCTCTAGTTTCTGCTTCTCGTTTCTGGCAGAGAGCAGGAGCAAAGTCCTCACATCAGCTAGGGCGTGGAGTTTTAGGATTGCCAATAAGGCCAGTGTTACCTGATTATAACAGGAAGTTCCTTTGATAGAACAAAAGTTCAAATCAAATTCTTACAGACATTTGAAGAAAGGTCTTTCCTCCAGCCAAACCCTCCACTTCAGGTTAAGAAGACCCGGGACAGTGTTTGGTTCTTTCCTCAAAATAGGGGCCCATGGTGCCATCTAGTGGTCATTGAGTATGATGTCTTCAAAAATTAAACTTGCCCTCATCAGTTTGCACCTCCTTTTCAAAATTCTGGTTTCCAATCGGCTTAAGTCTCTAGCCTGGAACTACTGCAAGGGAAAGAAGTGTCTCTTCCTGTGTATACTGGTTCACCTGCTTTTAGGATTGACTGTGGAAACTGTGGAGGGAAGTATGGTTGGGGCCAAGAGCCCATTTGCCCCACTTTGCAGGGGCATTCAGGGACTCAGGATCCCAGGAAGCCCAACTGGACTGGTCACCGCTGTTCCAGTGTCACCAGCATCCTTATGGGCCCTTGGATGGGTAGCCTCAGGACGCTGCTGACCTCCTCTCTCACCACCCCCACCTAGGACCCACCCTGCCCCCAACTCACCGTCCAGCAGTTCCCCTAGCCCAAGCATAGTCTGTGAGCCATAGCCTTTCATCCTCCATTCCTTGTTCCATGGAAGCTCTGCTGGTCCATTCTCCACCCCAGCTTTCTGCCAGATCCTACCATCCATCCATCAAGGCTTTGCTAAAATGGCAGCTTGCTCACCGGAAGGGAACTCCCCCCAATAGTTCTTGGGGAGCACTCTGACTCTGGCCTCCTAATCCTGTTGCCAAACTGCCTCCCTTGGACTGTAGATGTTCGAGGCTCGTCTTTTCCTTGTGGTTCCCTCAGGGCAGGCGTGAGTCTCCCATCCCATCCCCGCAACAGCCCCTATAGTGGCCCTGGTAGGGGCAGCTGACTCAAATATGGCTGTTAACTGGATGGATTCCTCCTTCATCAGCAAAATTATCAGGTCTATGCTGAGGAAGAAACTAAAATCCCAGGTAGAAAAGACAAGACCTCCAGCAGAGGGGCTTCATCACCACCTGCGGCAGATGGTGGGGGGATATAGTAAAAAAACAACCAGGGTGGCTCAGCGATAAAGAATCTGCTTGCCAATGCAGGAGACAGAGGAAATGGGTTCAATCCCTGAGTCCCCCGGAGAAGATCCCCTGGAGAAGGAAATGGCAGCCCACTCCAGTGTCTTGCCCGGGAAATCCCATGGACAGAGGAGCTTGGGTGGCTCCAGTCCATGGGGTTGCAGCACAATTACCCTAAAATATTAAATGAATACAAACAGGCCATCAAACTATGTATATACCCTATGATCACAAATATATAAAAATTCTATGTGTTGTCTAGATGATGATCAAATATATGTGATATATATATATATCATCAACAGCAGTGATTATTTTAAAAATTCTTGGTACTTTCCTATATTCTTCAAAATTCCTACTTTTGTAGCTAAGAAGATGGTGTTTGAAAGACAACTCAGGTAGCTCTAGCTGTCTGTGTGCTGAAGAGTCTTGCTTCTTCAAGTCCCAACAACCCGGTGTGGTCTGGCTGTGTTATTGGGGTCCCCCTGCTGGTAGTTATCTGGAGTAGCCTGGGTTGGGCAGCTGGGGTGCCCCAGCCCCCCGCCCCCCAATGCCTCTCCTCTCCTCAGTGCAGATGGGGAATTTGTGGTGACCCACATGACCAAGGCCCACCTCTTCTCCTCGGGCCTGCTGCACTGGGCACCGCCTGCCATCTACAAGAGCTCCTGCAGCATCGACGTCACCTTCTTCCCCTTCGACCAGCAGAACTGCAAGATGAAGTTTGGCTCCTGGTCGTACGACAAGGCCAAGATCGACCTGGTGCAGATGGAGCAGACGGTGGACCTGAAGGACTACTGGGAGAGCGGCGAGTGGGCCATCGTCAACGCCACGGGCACCTACAACACCAAGAAGTACGACTGCTGCGCCGAGGTCTACGCCGACGTCACCTACTACTTCGTCATCCGGCGCCTGCCCCTGTTCTACACCATCAACCTCATCATCCCTTGCCTGCTCATCTCCTGCCTCACCGTGCTCGTCTTCTACCTGCCCTCCGACTGCGGCGAGAAGATCACCCTGTGCATCTCTGTGCTGCTCTCACTCACCGTCTTCCTGCTGCTCATCACCGAGATCATCCCGTCCACCTCGCTGGTCATCCCGCTCATCAGCGAGTACCTGCTCTTCACCATGATCTTCGTCACCCTGTCCATTGTCATCACCGTCTTCGTGCTCAATGTCCACCACCGCTCCGCCAGCACCCACAACATGCCCCACTGGGTGCGGGTGGCCTTTCTGGGCTGTGTGTCCCGGTGGCTTCTGATAAGCCGGCCCTTGCCACCCTTGGAGCTCCGAGACACTCCGGATCTGAAGCCCTGCCCCTCCTATCACTGGCTGGAGACCAACGTGGATGTGGAGGAGAGAGAGGAGGAGGAGGAGGAGGAGGAAGGCAGATGGGTGTGTGTGGGTCCTTCGTCCCCCTCCGTGGGCGTCTACACCCGTGGCAGTCTGCACCCAGTGGCCTCGGGTCCCAGGGCAGAGACTCAGGTGCCGGAGGGCGGGCTCCTGCTGTCCCCTCGTGTACAGAAGGCCCTGGAGGGTGTGCACTATATTGCTGATCACCTGCGGGCTGAGGATGCTGATTCCTCGGTGAGTGGGGGCTGGGGGAGGGTCCCTCCCCTGGGTGACTCTGCCAGCCTAGAATGGAACCACTCCCCCTCCCCCAAGGGTGTTAGCTGGCACCATCCCAGTCTCCTCCATAAGGACCAACTCCCTTAGTCATGGCTTTGGAATCTGGAATACATTGTGATGGAGAACAGCTGGCTGGCCACTCTTATGACATTTATTGGCAGCCCAGCAGTAAAGGCTGTCCCAGCTCAGCTTAACTGGGAGGCAGCAGGACAGAGGAGGAGGGGTCCCCCACGCCATCCTCACGCCAGCCACTTCCCACCAGTGACCCTAGGTGGGTGGACGGGGATGAGCGGAGGCGGACGGAGGGAATTCATCAGGAGATCCTCCAAAACCGGCCTGCTCCTTTGTCCTGGTGGGCTCCCCTTCCTCGTCCTTGTCCTGGGCTCTGGTCACTTTGTCAACTTCACTATTCACCCACAAACCCTGAGGAGCTTGGGTGGGCCAAGTGGGTTCCCATTCACCCCACCCCTGCTGTGTTCTGCATATTAGGTGACAAGGCCACTGCCCAGGGTCACAGAATTCTTCTCACCAACCTTGGTAAGGATGAAAGGCCAGGAGGTTATGACTGGGTGGCCTTGTTGAGTAGATAAGAAAAATTAATTATTATCTAATCTGGAGGCACCTGGCTGGGCTGTGAGCCCCAATCCCACGAAACCCTCAACCCTCTCTGCATATACCCCTGCTAGCCTTCTCTGGGCCATACCCTCACCTACCTTCCCAGTGGCTGGGTGAGTGGTTGGGGAGGCAACTGTGGGGGAAACCAAGTCTTCACCGTTTTGCAACTTCTGAGTGTCGTGCTGAAAATCACTCTCCTCCAGGGAGGGTTCATGCCCCTGGGTGATTCTAGAACCTTCTGTGTCCCTCTAACTCCCATAACCTGGAACTTGAGAGCCCATGGAAAGGCTCTGGGCTATTGTCATAGGGGTGGGATAGGGTGGAAATCACTAAGTGAGGGTTATTTGAGTCTTGAGACATCTTTGTCGTCCCTGCCCCCTCCACTGCCTTAGCGTCCCAAGGTCTCAGTGGGGTTGCCACTGCCCCCAGCACCAGCCTCACAGGGGCTGCGTGGATGGGTCACTTCCCCTTTCACTGTGCACCCATCTCCCCCTGCAGGTGAAGGAAGACTGGAGGTACGTGGCCATGGTCATTGATAGGATATTCCTCTGGTTATTTATCCTCGTTTGCTTCCTGGGGACCGTCGGACTCTTCCTCCCTCCCTTCCTGGCTGGAATGATCTGACGTCACATCTCCTGCTCTGGCCTAGAGGTGGCGTGGCTGACCGTCGTTCCCTGCTGCCACCTCTGGAGTTCGCCTTTGGGGTCAATGCCATCCGACTGCAGGTGTCTCTCCATGGAGTCCTGACGTGGACGTCTTCTTAGAATGCTTCACTTGACATTTTTGTACTATGTGCTGAGAATCTGCTGGGTACAGAGCCCTGTTTGGGTTTTAGGAGTTGGGCGAGGAGGAACTTGCTTTACCATGTTACCATGGTAAAGAGAGTTACCATGTGGTGAGGATGATGTGAAGATGGTGACGTGGTGATAAGATGCTCCTGGAATGCAAGAGGGATGGGAGGGCCAAGTTGGGGGACCCAGGGGGTGGCATGGGGCCATGTGAGGAGGCTCAGACATCAAAGGAGGGATGTGTGGGGTGAGGGCGCCTCAGGGGACAGGTAGCTCAGGTGCCCACCCTTTCCACACCTCCACATGCTCTCCCTGACACTCCAGGGAAAGCTGGCCACCGCAGGCCCAGTCCACCTGCCTCAGTTCATTCCAAGAACCAACCCCCTGGGGGTCATTCTTATTTCTGACCCCTCCTGCTCTGTGGATGCAGCCCCAGCCCTGCTACCCCTCCTCCCACCTCTCCTGAAGCAGGGATGCTCCCAGCCTTGACCTCCTGATATAGAGATGCTCCTTCTGGTTAATCCATCTCCCAACCAACTTGCAAATGAGGAAAGAGAGCAAATAAAGCCGCAGTCACTGCTCAGGCAGCTGGGACCCCTCTCCAGCCCCCAGAGCCCTGGTTTCTTGGATGGCGGCTGGGAGGGTGCATTGGCTTTTCTTTGTGGCAGTGGAAGGGCTGTCTGGGTCCCCACTGGAAAGCCGCCCTCGGGTCAGGCACTGGGGCGAAGGGCTGGAGCACACAGGTACCTGACCCCACCACTCTGGCTTTACCTGTACCCTGGGGGTTGAGCCCTGGCTTCTTTTAGCTTTTTGATCTCTGCCCAACACAGCACAATCGATTCCTTGCAGGGCCTCAGAAGGCCAAACAAAAAAAACAATCAAACCACAAAGCAAATGGTACAATTTTAATTCATCCACAAGTCAAATATAAAGGAGATAAAAGAGTGCTCTGCACAAACACAAGAGAGGGAGGCAGACAGGGCGTGGACGAGAGAAGGGGAGAGAAAAGACAAGTAAGAAAAGGCAGTAAGAAAAGAGAAGGAAGGAAGGGAGGGAAGAAAAGCAAGGGGGCGAGGAATGCAGAAGGCGTCCAGGTCCAGTGTGGCCTTGTTTCTCCCCTCCTCCCTTCTCTGCGTGTGGAGGACACAGCCTCCTGGGCGCCAACTCCCAATAGCTTGTCCCTTGACCGTCCCAGGCCCGCTCCGGCCCTCAGTGGGGCACACGGCTGTCGGTCGAGACCAGACTCACATTAAATAAATTCCAATATACACTGTACAAGAAGGCCAGGTCCATCCCTCATGGCACCAGCCACCAGCGTCCCCACTGAAACCCCTGTCCGCCCCCTCCCTCTGTGCATGGGGTTAGGGGAGGGGACCTCCGTGGGCGGAGGAGGAAGGAGAAGGACTAGCTTGGTTCCCCAATCGGCCTGCCCTGTCCCTGCGTAAAGCCATCTTGGCCACAGGGGACTGCCATGTGACCCCCTTGGGCCAGGCAGGAGTGGCTGGTGGGCAGCAGCAGTGCTCCCTCGGAGCCTCTTTGTAACCCCTTGGTGTCCTGCAGCCCCGAGTCCCCTCTGTCCAGCTGCGGCCTGGGGAGCACAGTCTGGGAGTAGGGTGGGGGAGAGGGGTCGTGCAAAACGGCAAGGGGAAGAAGGACCCCTCTCGGCCTTCCCTCCCAAGTGGCCCACGGGACCGAAGGCGAGGCAGGGGCAGGGGCAGGGGCAGGGGCAGGAAGGGGCGGGTGGGTGGGGCGGAGACGCGGGCGGGGGGCGCCGCCCTCTTCACTCTGCCAGTGGGCGGGCCAGGTTGGCCAGGACCTTGGCTTGGTCCACGGCGTCCAGCAGGGTTCTTGGCGTCCACGGCCAGCGTGTGGGAGGCGGTGAGCATCTGCCGCTTGCACTCCTCACTCAGGGAAGTCACGGCGTTCTGCTGGGCCAGTCGCATCTTATTGATGAGCTCCGCCAGGTCCTTGTTGAGCAGTTTCTGGTCCCCTCGATCTGCAGGAAGAGCACATGGGAGGGGCTGGGACCCTGAGGGGCTGCCAAAGTCCAGGCCCAGAGGACAGGGACAGCCCCACAGAGGTCCACCTCGGGTGCTGGCCCCAGGAAGGTGGGGCGGGGGAGGGGCTCGGGGGGGGCAGGTCTGACCCAGCCCTGGGCTGAGTCCAAGGCCCGTGCTGGTTGGAGCCAGGTCGTCTAGGACAAACACTGCAGGCACCCCCAGGCCCCAACCTGCCCAAGTCAGCCCCCTCCGATCCAGCCCCACAAAACATCCCCTCCCTGGCAAAATGCTGGGTGCTGGCCTGACACGGGGTGAATGGAGAGAAGTCAAGTGCCTCCACACAGCTGTTAATTCTCTACAATCACATCAATAGATCACGGACTGCGGTCTGGGCTGTAAGGTTTTATTAACCACTATATCCTGGTATCTAGTGCACTGCTGAACAAAGACTTGGCACTCAAGAGATATTTATCAAGTGAAAGAAAAGACTGGGCCTTCACTGCCCAGGTGCGGCGCTCTCATGCCAGACGTGACCAACCCGGAGGGTGCTCTGCTAGGCTGCCGCAGCCACCTTGAAGGAACCTGGGAAGTGCCCAGGCCCCCGCCTGTCCTGCCTGTCTTGAGTGGTCAAGATGGTGGAGACAGTGGTGGGACGCAGGGGGTCAGCTGTGTGTCACACTGCTGACCACTAGGAAGTGGTAGCTCAAGTTATAGCCTGGCAGGGGGTGTGGGGGTCTGTGACTGGGTTTCCAGACAAAACCAACAAATGCTCAGAGGCACTGCCTCTTTCTAGTCCCATGGTAACAAATTACCACACAGTGGCTTAAAATAAGGCAGATTTATGCTTTTACAGTTCTTGGGGGTCACAAGTCTGGAATGGGTCCCCTGGGGCCAATGTCCAGGTGATGGCAGAGCTAAGTTCCTTCTGCCAGAAGGGGAACTTCCTTCTTCCAGGGGAGAATTTGTTCCCTGCCTTTTCCAGCTTCACATGGCTGCTGCCTTCTTCGGCTTGTGGATCCTTCCAGCAATGGCCTCATTCCAACCTCTGCTTCTGTTATCCCATCTCCTTCTCTGACTCTTATGAAACAAGCCTCTGCTTCCACCTCCTTCTTACAAGGACCCTTGTGACTACATTGGACCCACTTGGATAATCCAGCATAACTTTCTCATCTGAAGATCCTTAACTTAGTCACCTGCAATGTCCTGTTTGTCATGTAAGGTCACATAGACACAGGCTCTGAGGACCCAGACATCCTTTTTCTGGTTGTTCAGTTGCTAAGTCACGTCTGACTCTTTGTGACCCCATGGACTGCAGCATGCCAGGCTCCCCTGTCTTCCACTGTCTCCCAGAGTTTGCTCAAACTCATGTCCATTGAGTCGCTGATGCTATCTAACCATCTCATCCTCTGCTGCCCGCTTCTCCTTTGCCTTCAATCTTCCCAGAATCCGGGTCTTTTCCAGCTATCTTATGGGGGTGTATTCTTCTGCCTACCACTGGCACCATCTCAAGATAGAGCACTGGCACTCCCATTTTGGTTTTCAGTGGTTGCTTCTCATTTAAATAAAGAAAATTAGATTACACGATCAATTGAAGAAAACTTAACTGCTATTTCTGTGACACACTCACCTTGACCTTAGTAAGAAGGGTGACTAGACAAAGAGTCATGGACAGGATGGGGCTAAAAAGGAGTATGTGTGTCCTCCTTTGCCTGTCCTCAGGCATTAAGAAGTCACTGCCACGATCTGAGACCTAAACTAGGAAATTTGCCCCAGAAAGCCGGTGAGGTCCCTGGGTTCCAACTCCGCTCCCTAGTGGTACCTGCAAGGATATACAGTGCAGAGCCACCTGCTGAAGTCTCACAGAGGAGATGGGGCTGCCCAGGTGGCCCTTCTGGGTCTCCTGTTGAAACACACCTGGAGCAGGATAAGGGGCAAGGGACAGTGGATGACCCGAGACACTCACCTCTGTCCGTGAAGACGACGGCAAGGAGGGCAGGAGGTCATCCACGCTGCCGATGAGCTTCCGCAGGGTCAGGCCCACATTCTGGGAGAGAGAGGGGTGGTGGCTGTCACCCTTTGCCTTTTTTTTTAAAGTCTTTATTGAATTTGTTACAACATTACTTCTGTTTTATGTTTTGGTTTTTTTGGTCCCAAGGCATGTGGGAATCTTAGCTCCCCGACCAGGGATTGAACCTGCATTCCCTGTACTGGAAGGTGAAGTC